>NW_027111800.1:145931-146514 GCF_000696795.3 Halyomorpha halys
CGCTAGAGAGGAGGATGCAAGGATGGATGTCGATGATGGAGGATGGAAAAGAGTACCGTACCACCACACAAGGAATCCATCAATACCATGGAAGAGAAGAGAAACCAGAGATAGTGGTGAAGACAGAGGCACGGGTAGAGAAAGGCGGCCGAACCAGGGCAGAATACGCAACGGAGGAGGGAAAGAAGACAGAAAGTGCCATGGGTGCGGAAAAGTAGGACATCTGGTGGCCCAATGCCCCCGCACTAGGTGCTTTGAGTGCGGCAACGAAGACCACATAGCACGACAGTGCCCTTATATCTACAGAAGGGCAGAGACGGTACCAGGGGAACCGATGGAAATAAATTTCCAGCGGATACAGCGGAAAAACTTTAGGACTATGGACCTAGTGAAACCTCAGAAGCATCAGAAGCCTCAGGAACAGAGAGGGAAGGAAGAGGAGGACGGGGCAATAAACCGCCAAGCAGTAGATGGCGCCGAGTAAGTGAGGGAAGGAGATCAAGGCAAGAGAGTTGAGGTGGGTGCCAGGAGAGGGCCGCACATTAGAGGTTTTCAATATCAAAGGAGAGATCAGCGGTCTGCC
>NW_027111800.1:146639-151489 GCF_000696795.3 Halyomorpha halys
TGAGCGGCGGTGAGAGGAAACTCCAGATGGATGTTCAGGTATGTCATTGTCAATTAATCACCCTGAGTGGGCCCTGTAGAGAGTAGAAGGGGAGGCGGACATTGATTTACGGGAATGTGGGATCGAAGAAGGGGTATTGAGAGTTCATATCGTGGAGAAAATGCCCCGTGAATATCAGGCTATTATAGGTTGCGATCTACTAGGGAAGGCAAGTGTGGGGATTAGGAATAACAAGGGCCTGTGGCGGATTCGGTTGGGGAAGAGGAGGTATCGGTGTCGCGAGCTTCGAATGGGGGAAACCAAACGGATAGGTGCGATCCAAGGAGGGGGGAGGAATTGGAGACAGGAAATAAAGGACAAATACGCTGATATTTTCTTCATGAAGGGAGAGTTACTGGGGGCGACCGGACAAACAATGCATTTAATCCCCCTGAAACAAGATAAAATTACTTACGTTAAAGAGAGGAGGTATCCACATGCGCTCAGACAGCATATTCGGGAAAAGCTAGATAATCTAAAAAAACAGGGTATCATCGTAGATAGTACCTCCCCATACAACAGCCCCCTATGGGCAGTGCGGAAGAAGGGCACACCGAGAGACAAGGGAGAAAAATATAGGGTGGTAATTGATTACCGGGGCCTTTATGAGAACACGGTAGACGAGAGATACCCGATACCGCGGCTAGAAGATATCTTAGATAGACTGGGTGGGGCAACGATCTTTAGTACTTTAGATCTGAATGCCTACCACCAAATCAAAGATGCAACTGGATGCCCCAATTACGTTCCAACGATTGATGGACGAATTCTTACGGGGAATCGACGAGTCCATGTGCTAGGTATACATGGACGACCTGCTCGTTTTTAGCAAAACGGAAGAAGAACATGTGTCCCACTTGGCCAAGGTGTTCGAACAGGTCCACAAATTCGGGTTAAAGTTATGAGAGAAATCAATATTGGGTAGGAACCAGATACATTTTTTAGGACACACAATATCGGAACAGGGAGTCAGGCCAGACGCAAATAAGGTAGAAGCGATCAGGAAAATGGCGATTCCAACGGATGTTAAGGGAATCAGGAGATTGTTGGGCGCTCTGAATTACTATAGACGAATCGTACCGGCGATGGCCAGGTATCTGGTACCCATCAACAACCTTCTGAAAAAGGGAAATAGGGTGCAGGTGACGCCCGATATGGTGGAAAATATTAGAAAATGCATGGAGGTGCTTCAGAAGGAACCGGTGTTGGCATTCCCGGACTTTGAACGTACATTTACCATGTACGTACATGTACCACGGATGCAAGTGAGTACGCGTTGGGGGCGGTACTGTCGCAGGATTGTGAGGGTGGAGAGCGACCGGTGGCATACGCTAGCAGGTGGTTAACAGATGCTGAGACAAGGTACAATGCACTTGAGCAAGAACTGTTAGGTATTGTGTGGGCGGTAAAACATTTTCGCCCCTATGTTTTCGAGAGGAAATTCCGGGTATATACAGATCACAGACCGCTTCAATGGGTTAGGAAGCTTAAAGAGTCCTCAGCTAGGGTCACCAGATGGAAGGAACTGCTCAACAAGTACAACATCGTAATCCAGTACAAACCAGGAAAAGAAAATGCAGTCGCTGACTGGAAAATATCTTGAGAGCAGTTCTAACTGTACCGGAAAATCCTCCTGCAGCAATGGTGGAATCGCAAGAGCAGGGACTTCCACCACTACCGACAACGACCTTGGCGTCAGAACATGCGACCACCCTGGAATGGATTAAGGTTCAAACTGGGACAGCGCGGGCATTGAGGAATGCTGTCTCAGATTTAGAGAAATTCACTGGGGAGGTTGGTAAGTTAAATCATTTCATAAAAGGCGGAGATCACCTGATAGCAAGAATAGCGGCAAAAGAAGGGGAAAACCTGCTGAGCGAGGCGGGCGCTAGTTCTTTAAGAGCGGCAGTGATTTGTCGAATAAAACAAAACATCCTGAATCATATCCAGGCCGATCAGGAAACGCCATGGAACCTGGTGAAGGAGAGACTGAAAAAGGCGTTTCGTGGGGGCAGATGAACACCCGAAGAGGACATTTCTCGGATGTTCGTGAACAGAAGAAGCCAAGGCAAAGCAGCGGGCAGTTCGCTGGAGTCCTCGCCCGTTTCAATCAAATTATGGATAAGATGAAAGAGACGAGGAGCATAGCGGAGGTGCAAGGGATTATGGGATTCCTGTCCACCATTCTAAAAGTTCAATTATCCAGGGAGACAGGGAAACGAGAGGGCTTGCCCAGAGATTCACTTTCGTGGACTGTGCACAAGAAATGATGGACGCCAGCGCCAGTGAAGAGGAAGCTAGGATGGGAGTCGAGGAGGCCGGCCGGACGAGGGCTCGTACAGTCGACCAAAAGCTGCACCAAGAACGTGGAGAAGAAGAGAGTTCCGAGGTAGTGGAAAGGAAAGGAGCGGGGCCGAGAAAGGCGACCGAACCACGGCACCAAGCCGAAGAGTAGCTTGAGAAGAGAGGACCGGAGATGCCATGGCTGTGGCAGGAACGGGCACCTGGTGGCACAGTGCCCTCTTACAAAATGCTATGAGTGTGGGAATGAAGGGCATACAGCGAGGCATTATCCATACATATTCAGGCGGAGGACTACGAACCAGGGCGAACCAATGGAGGAGAACGCCCAGAGAGTGGGGAGAAGAAGAAGCTCTAGAAGATCATATGAATCGGAGACGGCTGAAACATCGGAGACAGAGTTGCAGGGAGGTGAAAAAGGTTTTGAAAAGGTAAGAAGAGGAGGGAGGCGAGGGGAAGACGAAGGTAAAGGACAGGAAGAAATCTGAGGTGTGTGCCCTGGGGAGAGTGGTTGGTGATTTGTAGCGTTAGGGGAAAGCGTAGGGGGAGGAGTGCCGTGCCTCATCGACACAGGGACTTCAAATGCCATCTTGTGCAGTGGGGTGTTGGAGAGGCTGAGTGGATGAGAGGAGACACCCCAGGTAAATATATGTAAGTGTAAATTAATGTGGGCCCTGTAGCGTCGAAGGGGATGCAAGTATGAGGTTGAGTCGGTGGGGAGTAGCGGATTCGATTATGGTCCATGTGGTCAAGAGCATGCCTCGGGGATATAAAGCGATTATAGGGTGCGATTTGTTAGCTAAAGTGGGCGCGAGAGTCAAGAGTACTGCAGGTCGATGGGATATCATAATAGGGGGATACCCATTTCTGAGTCAGAGATTAGGAAAGGATGATAGTGTACGGATGGGGGCAATCAGTAGCGAAGGAAGTTGGAGACCGTGTATTATGCAGGAGTTCGAAGACATATTCTTCAAAGAGGGGAAGTTGTTATCGGCAACGGGGGAGACGGTGCATGAAATAGAATTGAAGCGCAAAAAGGTAACCTACGTAAAGGAGCGCCGATACCCTCAAGCACTGCGCGAGGATATACGGTAGGAGATTGAGAATATAAAAAGGGAAGGTATCATTGTTAATAGCACTTCACCCTACAATAGTCCCTTATGGGCCGTAAAAAAGAAAGCTGTGGCGGGGGAGAAAACGGAAAAGTACCGTGTTGTCATTTATTATCGAAAGCTAAATGAGCGGTACCCTATTCCCCGGTTGAAAGACATACTGGATAGGTTAGGGGGGCTTCGATATTTACGCTCGACCTCAAGGCCGGGTATCATCAAATAAAGATGCATCCAAATGACCAATCGAAAACGGCATTCACTTTCGAACGTGACCACTGCGAGTTTACGAGAATGGCGTTCGGACTTTTTATCCTCTTTTGTAGAATTTTTACGTTCCGTAATATCCAACCTTTGCATTGTTTTCCGGCCTCACAACAAACTCTCTTCTACTCAGATCAAAAATCCCTTTTCCACTCCAAATTGTAATTCTGCTTACATCGGCTAAACAAAAAACCTCTTAAGAGAACGATCTATGTTGATAATTTTATAAATTATTATGTTTTGCTGAGATTAGAAACATGAGCAATTATCATTGAGTTCTGTATATATTTTACTCTGCGTTGTGTAATTTAGTTTATATATCAATATCAGATAAAGAATTTTTTTCATGTAACAATTACTTACTACAAAAGCTTGAGTTAGTGTTTATACTTTAAGTAGGGATGGGATATCGAAAGAAAAATATCGATATTGATATCTATATCGATATCGGATAACAATATCGATATCGATATTATATTGGAACTAAAATATCGATATTTTAAAACATCGAAATATTGATATCGAAAATTCAAAGAATTAAAGTAATAATAATTATAAAATAATAACATAACAAGACATAGGAAGACATATTTTATGTCATACCTAATCAAAAAACATAAGAAACTCTTAATAATTATGAAACAAAGCAACACCACGACAACCATAACAAATTAAAACTAAAATATAATTGTTTTATTGAAGAAAATTTAAAAATAGACTATCGATATTTTATTTTGATAATTACATATTTTTTCGATATTTTACATTGTTGTAATATCGATATGGAATATGAACATCAATATTCCGATATTATTTTATTGAAATATCGATATATTGTTTAAAATGACTAAAATATTATGTAGAGATTTTAAAATAGGAATATCGATATTTTATTTTGATAATTACATATTGTTTCGATATTTTACATTGTTTTAATATCGATATGGAATATAAACAACAATATATCGGAATATTATTTTATAGAAAATCGATATTTTGTTTAAAATGACTAAAACATTATATAGAGACTTTTAAAATAGGTATATCGATATTTTATTTTGATAAATACATATTTATCTCGATGTTTTGTATTATTGCCATATCAATATGGTTTATAAGAACAATATATTATTATTA
>NW_027111800.1:152169-152853 GCF_000696795.3 Halyomorpha halys
TCGATATTTTATTTTGATAAATACATATTTATCTCGATGTTTTGTATTATTGCCATATCAATATGGTTTATAAGAACAATATATTATTATTATTTAATCAAAATATCGATATATTGTTTAAAATGACTTAAAAATTCTATAGAGATTTTAAAATAGGAATATCAATATATTATTTTGATATTACAGATTTATTTCGATATTTTACACTATTGTAATATAAGCAACAATATCCTGATATTATTTACTCGAAATATCGATATTTCGTTTAAAAAGACTAGAAAATTGTATAGATTAATTAAAAATGGAATATCTATATTTTATTATGATAAATACATATTTATTTCAATATTTAGTATTATTTTAATATCGATATGGTTTATAAAAACAATATTCCGATATTATTTTATCGAAATATCTATATTTTGTTTATAATGACTAAAATAACATATAGAAATATTAAAATAGGAATATCTTTATTTTATATTGATAATTACATTTTTTTTCGTTATTTTGTATTGTTGTAATATCGATATGGAATATAACCAACAATATTACGATATCACTTTATTGGTATATCAATATTTCGTTGATAAATATGGAAATATCGTTTCTAATCTTTGATATCGATATTAATAACAACGTAAATATAGAAAAGAACATGAAATTATGAATAAATATATAATA
>NW_027111800.1:155198-163912 GCF_000696795.3 Halyomorpha halys
TATCTTTGCCATATTATATTTTGGTACGAATATTTCCTCCTGAATTTATGATTATAGATATATTACATTGGAGTGTATATTATCAATTATATTAAGGTGCGACTTTTTTTTTTTTTTTTCGAAACCGATATTCCGATATTATCGAAGGAGAATATCGATATTCCGATATTATAGGTTACACGATATCGATATCAAAATATCGTATATTGGAGACAAAATATCGATATTTCGATAATATCGATATCGACATCCCATCCCTACTATAAACATGGTTGGCTCCGCGCCTAGGAGCCCTTCAGTACTAAGTGACTCCGAAGACGATTTGATGACTGTATATGATGACCCTCCTGCTGACCAACGATTACTTAAACGTAATCGATCGGATAGCGATGGAGATAATAGTGGTAATGGTTCATGGCAAAAAGTGCCGAAGAAGCAATCCTTTAGGAGCAGGGAACAACCTGTCTCCCACACCAAGATATCAGGAAAGTTTAGGGGTGTCTATCCGTACCAGGATCTGGATGCAAGATCCGTCACTGCTCCTCGAACTGCCACTTCAGCACCAAAGAGGCCGTCACCTATAATTATATCACCGGCCGTCTCACAGACATCAGTTAAGAAGATGCTCCTAAGCATTAATATGAAGCAGTTCTGGACCAATTCCTCACTGAACCAGACACGAATATACTTACAGACAGCCACTGACCACAAAGCTCTATAGAACTACTGAACCTTCACAAGGAGGTGCAGTATCATACCTTTGCACCCTGGGGGACGAAGCGGTCCAGAAAATTTATCCTCTGTGGATTTGAAGTAGATCATCCCATTGAGGACATTATTGAAGAACTACGCCGCCAACTTCCAGGTTTCAAAATGGCCCGCCGGCTCAACAGGATCCATGAAGATGGACTTAGGTATAATACTGACCTTATACAAGTTATAACTGACCACACGGTCAACCTCACCACCTTCCAATCGATCCCAGTCTTCGATTATGTGCGCTAGAGGGTTAGCATCTTCAAAGATGATGGATGCCCTGCGCAGTGTAGAAAGTACCTCCGGTATGGTCACACCATGGCTTACTGCGGCAGGCAGAGTGTATGCCCACAATGTGGGGGCCCTTACTTGCTCAACGAGTACTCAGCGAGGGGACCGCCTCAATGCGCATTGTGTGATGGCAAGGTTGGCCACACAGCCACTTCCAAAGAGTGTCCCATTCGACAGGAGCTCCTCAAGAAACGCCGGGGCAAGAAGGAACAGGCTCAACAAGCACCAGTAATCACACCTGCGCTATTCAGGATGCCCAGTAAACTGGTAATGGGTTATCCTACTCAGAATTAATGGGAGTGTATATTATCAATTATATTAAGGTGCGACTTTTTTTTTTTTTTCGAAACCGATATTCCGATATTATCGAAGGAGAATATCGATATTCCGATATTATAGGTTACTCGATATCGATATCAAAATATCGGATATTGGAGACAAAATATCGATATTTCGATAATATCGATATCGATATTCCATCCCTAACTTTAAGTATTGAGCACGCATTTATCAGATCGAGCTCCAGAGGATTAAGCATTGATATTTACAAGCGGTGACCGGTCAGAGTGATCGCATGTGCTGACGCCAAGGTCGTTGTCGGTAGTAGCGGAAGTCCCTGCTCTTGCGAATTCACCATTGTCGCTGCCTGAGTATTTTCTTGCACTAATGCTTAAATACACGCTTCGAAAAATACAGTTCGGGTATTGCGTTCGTCTAGACCGATCTGAAAGATCCCGGGTTTCGGCACCAGTTATGAAGAGTCAGAACTACAACTTAAAAAAAAAAAAGAAAATAGGGACACTAAATTACACGCATAGGTTGGAAAATACGGAAGGACGCACGGAACAATCCCAGAAAGGTATGGAGGCGAGCGCCGGAGAGGAGAAGTCAGAACGACATCTGAAGGGAGTATCAGCGGAGAGGCCTCCACACATTAGTCAGCTACAGCATCAGAGGGAAGCAAGATCAGCCTATGTCGTGTTGACACCGTGAGCTGGAACACCATCCTATGTCGGGAGGCGTTGAGAAGACTGAGTGGCGGAAAGGAGACACCGCTTGTGCATGTATGTGGTCACCTTGGTTGGGCTCTGCAGCGTCATGGGGAGGAAAGGATGGGGTTGACCCAATGGGGGTTGTGGGAGATAAGCTCACGGTTCATTTTAGGGTGTGATCTATTGAGAAAGATGGGAGCGCGTTAGCCCGCCTTTAGATCCAATGTGCTAAAAACTTCGCACTGTCTAATCTATCGAGAATAACTTCAAATCTCGGGATAGGGTATTTTTCATCGGCAGCATTCTCATCGAGTTTACAACAATCGATTACTACCCGGTACTTTTCACCATTTTCGCCAGGGGTACTATTCTTGCGTACTCCCCTCACTGGAGGGTGAAGTGCTGTCCTCAATTATCCTTTGGTCCCGTAAACTTTTTATCTCTTCTCTATGTGTTTATAGTTATGTGTTTTCGAAGTGCCTGGTGGTGTCGCCTCTCCACCACGTACGTACGTTCCCCTACCCCGTTTCCATGTGATTTCGTGCACCGTTCTTCCTGTAGTTCCTAGTACTCCCCCTTCTTTGTTAAGAATATCATATTTGTTCAATATTGCCACTTTCCATTTCTTCCTCTGGTTAATCACCCCAACTCTCGCTTTGCTGTCATCCACGAGTTTCTAACAGCTGTACCTTTTCCATCCAATTCTAATATCCCACTGACACTCACTAATTTTTATCTATGCTCCCACCTTTTCCAAAAGATCGCAACCAATGATTAGCTGGCAGTCTCGGGGCATTTTCCCATTACATCGACTGTTACCTTCTCTCCCTTAGCCCCCAGTTACTCGATTTCATTTCTTTTTCCCCTTCAATGCTGCAGGGCCCACCCAGAGTGGGCTTACAACTACATACCTGTAGTTCCCTCTCTCTATCACTCAATCTGTCAAGGGCCTTTCGGCAGAAAATTGTGTTTGAGCTCCCAGTGTCCACTAGACAGTTTACTCCTCTCTTCCCTCGTCTAATAGGCAAACCGCCATGCTCTCATAACGGTTTTCCAACGTACGGTCGCCCCTCTGTGGGAACATTCCTCAAAACTCTCCTCGTCTTCTAGCAGTTTCTCCGATTCTTTTCCAAGTCCTCCTCTTTTATTTCTGATCGTTATCTCCCCCAGAGTATCCTGCTTCATTTTCTGTCTCTGAGGTCTCTGGCTTCACTCACGGATCCATTCGTCGTCCTTCGCAAGATTTTCCTCCCCCGTAATCTCTGTGCGTTTATCTCCATGGGTTCAGGTTGAATCTGCTCTCTCCACCGATGCATATAGGAACACTGTCGGGCTATATGTCCCTCTTTCCCTCATTCAAAGCATCTCATGCGCAGGAAATACGCCACTGGATGCCCAACCTTTTCGCAACCATAACACTTGAAGTCCTCCCACCGACCATTGTTTCTGGGCCTCGCTGGGGACGATCTATTTTCCCTGTTATTATTTCTCTCTCTCTCCTACCATCTCTGTGCTCTCTGCTTCTCCAAGAGTTGGACATGTTTTAAATTGCATCCGACCCTGTTCTTGGATTGTCTCCTTTATATCGCTTAGTGTATCAGCGATTCTGTTATAGCGTGCCAGGAGCGCAGGAGGAGCGGCATACTGCCCACTAAACTGTCCCGTTTTTTCGTTTCTCTGATCATCATGAATATATCCTTCTCTGGAGTCCACCGTCCTCCCCCGAATGCCTTCTTTAGTCTTTTTTTGATTACCCTCCAGGGGGTTTCTTCATCTCCCTGAATCTGATTTAGGATACTTCTTTTTACTCGGCTCACTACCGTTGGTTTCAGTGCTTTTGCATTCTCGCTATTCAGTAGATCCTCTGTCATCTTCGCTTCTATTCGCCCCATTAGGCGATCGCCCCCTTTTAAATTTTTTTTTAATTCTCCAGTCCCTCCGATGAATGTTAGTAGGTCCGACACCGCCTTTCTCAGGTCCTGGGCTGTTGCCGTACGGCCCTTAATCCATTCTAGTGTCGTGGTGTGAAATTGCGCTAATGAGACTTGTGATAGTGGCTGAATCTGTCGTTGTTGTTTTGAGGTCGGTTGTTTTGGTTCATATTCTCAGAACTGCTCTTCTCACTATTCCGTTACTGGTCATAATTCAAAGAGAAGAATGAGAAAAAAAAATTCTTTTAGTCTGAAAATTACTCTGGTATCTATAGTTCCCAGGTTTCGGCACCAGTTATCTTTTACTGAGGTGAAACTAAAAATAATAGGGGAGAGTGGAGTGCGAAATGAAACGCTTGAAATACTCTCTATGACTGATCTATTTGCGGAGCCTGCCCGTCTATATTAGTACAATCGGTCAGCTGTTCTCCTCGATCAGCTGATATGGATCTGTCAGCTGAGAGTTCATAGCTTATATATAAAATCTTAATTATTAAACATTAAATCAGGCGGTATGTTTGAATACTCCCCCTAATAAAAAAGCCAAATCGCTGTTCATTACAGGGATACATATCGCAACCGGCGCATTTCGGACTAGCCCCATTCTTAGTCTGTGTTCTGAAGCTGGACTATCTCCTCTTTTATTTAGAAGGGAAAAACTGGCAATAAACTATAATAATTATACCCCCAAAAGGATCACCCTAAACATGTAATACAAAAACAAGCGACATAAAAGAAAAATGTTTGAGATTTTTCATAATAAAAAGAGATGAAACCGATGAAGAGAGAAATTCTTTGGATTTGAAAAAAGCTTAGTTGTTTTTATCTGTAAAAGTATAAATAATTTGGTCGAGGAGGTCAAATTTGCTAAAAAATTAAAAGATGGAACCCTTCTAATCGATTTTATTACAGATATGCAATCGGAAAAACTAATAAGATGTGGTACCGACTTAAACTGTTGTACACCAGATGAAATAAAAAAAGAATTAAAAGCACAAAATGTAGAAGAGGTTAAAAAATTACGTACTTTAGAAATAACGAAAAACATAATAGTAATAATTACCTCATAACGTTTATTTAACTAACCATTATTTGTCGATCGGCGATTACAATTACCATTAAACATAATTTACAGAAAGCAATCAATAGAATAAATAACTTGTCACTTTCAATCGGCCTCGAGTTCTCACCTGAGAAAACAAAATGCCTCCATTTCACCCGAAAAAGAATAACGCTACTATCTCCTGAAATCTATTTAGGCGAATCCTTAATACCCTCGACTAATAACCAAAGATTCCTGGAGATGATATTTGATCGGAACACATATCAACATTAAAATCAAAAGCAATAAACAAAAATTAATAACTCACGCTTTCTTAGCTGCATCTCCTGGGGTTCAGACAGACACACACTAATAGAATTATACCGTACTCTATCATACTCGAAACTAGACTTTGGATGTTTCATTTACAGCTCTGCCAAACTAAATGCGGTTCATCATACAGGGATACGTATCGGAACCGGCGCATTTCGAACTAGCCCCATTCTTAGTCTGTGTTCTGGAACTGGACTACCTCCTCTTTTATTTAAGGGGAAAAACTGGCGATAAACTATATTTCAAAATTATACCGTCTAAAGGAGCACCCTACGCATAAATACATTTTCAAACCTACATATTAAATTTTATTTTGAAATAAAATAAATTCAATACTTCTGTTGGCAGAAAGAACACATACTGCCATTGAGTTCTTTAAAGAAGTACCTCTGTGCATTTCGGGAGTCCTCAATACACTATGAATACACAGGCTACCAAATACAATGCTCTAATTATCTAAGTAGTACGTCACCTACTGAATATAGAACTAAGTTCTCACGCCATTTTCAAAATATTCCTGATCCTTTTTTTGATCTATACGGATGGATCATAATCTGACGAGTTTGAAGCATCCTCTTTTTTCACAAGTAACTCAACCCATAAAATAAAACTGCATAAAATGTGCAGTGTATATACAGCTGAGCTACATGCAATAACCTCAGCACTCAACTTCTCCATGACAGTGACGCATACTAATTTAGTCATAAGTAAAATCATTACCGACTCTTTAAGTTCATTAAAAGCCCTAAGGAACATTTACCCGAAACACCCTAAAATTTACAATTATACCAACATGCTCGAAAATTTGGGAAAAACTGTTTTCTTTATATGGGCGCTGGGTCACGTGGGGATCTCTGGAAATGTACTGGCGGACGTTGCTGCAAAGCAAGCACTTGCTCCTCCACGTCAGAGCGGGGAAATTTTGACATCCCAAGAAATGAGTCTTCGGGTCAAAAATCAAATATCGGCTAGTTGGCAAGCCATGTGGAATGAAAGTTCGCCAAGCAAATTAAAAGTTATTAAAAAAACGATGGACGATTGACCGCATCAAACCGTTCCAATCGCAGGGAGGAGGAAGCTATAGCTAGATTAAGAATTAGGTCATACGAATTTAGCTCATGCATACCTGATCAATAAACAACTATCGCCAAAATGTCAATATTGCAATAGCATACTTACAGTCAGTCACATATTTGAAGAATGAATGGAATTTCTATTCCATGAACTTAAGTAGATTTGGAGTGGAACCTAGTGTATGGGATGCCCTGAATGATGACCTGAAAACATAGAGCTAGTTTTAATTTTTTTTAAATGCAATAATCTTTTAAATAAGATTTAAACCCAAAAGTTTGTTATACGTACTAAATAATTCTAAAATAAGTAATTATTTAAATTTATTTAGTAATTATTTAAAGAGTTCTAAATTTTGAAATTAAATTATAAAACGTGAAACACGGGCGTTGGTGACCCCTGGGTTTTACGCCCTAAAGCCCCTAATGAATACAAGAACATATTAAATTATGTCGATATTCTGTGTACTGTAAGATCTACTTTGATCATAATTGTGTTATTTATGTTTTATTGATATGGATAAAGCATCAATAAAATCATTACCGACGTATTTTACTTTTCAATAAAATTACGGAGATGAGCCGTAATAATGTAAATAGTATAAAACAACTACAGTCGAAGTTACCCCGAAATAAAAAAAATAAAATTCTTAAAATCAGTAGGAAAACTTACATCCAGCGTTTAGTTCACAAAAACAATAGCAAACTATTTAGCATTCTGTGTATCATTTGATTTTCTTTATGTAATTCTATTTGTTTTTCAAATGTTTTTTAGTAATTTAGAAAGTAAATTACCTTAATGGTTGAATAAAGTTACTCAAACGTAGAAGAATTCAAGGAATTTATAAAATTAGTGAACAAACCTATTTCAAAGTGAGATAAATAAGAATATGCAATGACTTAGTCCGTAAGCACGCGCAGGTACTGAGCAGTAACTACGTGTGCATATGGCCTTAGCCTTGCACAATCTGAATTATATTTAAACTACTTTACGATGCCCAACTACTATGGAATTTATTGCTTATCATTAAGACTCTAATTTTAAAATGTTGAGATCTGATACTATACAGTTAGAATGAAAATGATGGATCATTACACACTGATTACAAATGCCTCCATAATTAGGATCAAATGATCTTAACCTATATTAGTAATTAATCTTTATTTTTCCTTAATGCAATGTAATTTATTCATTTTTGCTCTACAAAATCAAGGTGTGAAACGGATTCGGATTCGGATATTTTCTGATGGACAACAATAGATTTTTCTTGAAGTTTTTTACTACCCCATGTATGATTTCTTGCGTATCAAATTAAAATATGTCCTGTTTGTCTGAAATCTGTGGTAAGAACAGTTTTATCAGGATTTTGTTTGTTTGTTTAACAGTTTGATTTTTGTTTACAACTATATTTGTGTTTATTTACCCTTGTTTTGAGATACTATTCAGAGGTTCCAAAGAGGAATTTCCAGTAGTTCTCTTCACAAGAAATTTCGTTCACTATATTAGATTGTAGCTCCATTAGGCGTGTTCCAATGGCTGCGTCCAACATTTTACTGAAGTTATCATAATACTATTAGCGTCCAACACTTTACTGAACTAGCTAGCTTTCTTTTCCCCTTTATTCGAAGTCATTACATACGGGGGAAGGGGTGGGTGGTTATCTAAAGGGTTCATTTCGTGGGTTCACCACAGACCTAAAAGTCGACCCCCTTTTGCAAGAAACTTCTTTAAGATTACCGGCAAAACTGTATGAAAAGGGTATGAACCTCATCAGAGCTATTTTCTAAGTTGAAATATTCTATTGAAAATTCCATGATTACTTCTTTGTTCCACTCGGTAAGGATGGAACGTCAGATGAAGAAACTTTCTAAAAAAAATATAAAACTAAAAAAAACTTCCTAGTTTGCAAACTTTTTTTTTAGTTTAGTTCAGGACAGTCCAATAAATAATTTTAAACCTATATCTCAACGATGGTTTTAGCTTTTTTGAGAAAAGTCATTTTAAAATTAGGAAAAATTGAATTTTCGTGATATTTTTTTTAAATTAAGATATTATTTATTCAACCTTCCTCTTTTTTACAGTATTAAACATACCTTTGCTCTTAGATTCCATGACTATAGGTGGTTTTTCCATAAAGAAAAGACGCAAGTAAAACAAATTTTAACTGATAATGTGGTTACCTCAAAACGAATTAATTCCTGGAGTTTAACCTTTATATGACCTCACAGGAAAATGTAAACAGTTTAATATATGTGTACATCAGCAGTCTAAAAGTACAAAATAATATCAAATATTATA
>NW_027111800.1:164342-164883 GCF_000696795.3 Halyomorpha halys
ATAAAAAAAAGAAAACTTAAAACTTTTAAACCTAAACATAAAAACTTTTAACGCTAAACATATTACAAAGTAAGAATATACATATGCTCGCTTTGATTCTTCCGAGCTGTGCTTAACATAACAAAAACAAAATATTTCCATACCACTGAAGCTAAGAACTACACATAAATATACAATGTAGGGCCCTACTACATGAGTTACAATCGTAAATGATACAAGCACTGAAAACACAACAAAAAAAAAATAAAAATAAAGAATACATAGGGAAAAAAAACAAAAATCACTCTCTTGAAGGTCCAGGCTGAGCGCCGTCGTCCGGCTCGGCACCTTGCACTAGGGGAAGTATTCGCAGTTCCTCGAGATGAACTGTGCGGGACCGAAATGGGTGATTCACGTCCCGTATCGTAAATAAATTATGTTCTCTAATTGTAATGATCCGATAGGGCCCTTCGTAACGTGCTGCCGTTTTATTGCGGGCGGTTCGCAATCGACGATATACGATTGTACCCAGTGCCAGCGGCCCCGATTTATAGACTGTGGG
>NW_027111800.1:164933-169068 GCF_000696795.3 Halyomorpha halys
TAGTTGACTGTAAAAATTTAAATATAAGAAGATGGTCAGGGTTGCAGTCAAAAAATGAACAAATAGTTTAGAACTATTGGAACCCCCACTTTGCAGGGCTTCATCAGGGCTTTTTTTTTATCGCAACCCTGATCATCTTTTTATATTTTAATATCAAATATTGTTGGAATTATACTTTTATATTTAAATTTATTACATTTAAAAAGTTTTAAGTAAAAAATAGATTTTTTTTTTAAACTTGTGAAAAAAAGTCACGAAGTTGAAATTGATATTCTTTTGAATTCTATGAAAAATCGAAATAAGAAGTTTATTCTTCAATATTTATTTATATTGCTGAGAAATATCGTAGGTCACAAAGTTAAACTTTTCATTAGTTCCTTAGAAAGCATAAATAAGAAATTTTTAAGGACATCTCAAAATCAATTAAAAAAGAGATTTATTTGCAATTCATATTCACAAATGTAAGTATAAAAATTGAAATAGAAAACGTTATTCCAATTAAAAAATAGGTTAGATAATATGAGTAAAATATACTTATATATAGTTTACACCATGTCCAACTTAATTTTTTGAGAACTGGTGACCAAAATATTAAACCACACTCATTTAAAAAAATGAAATACGAAAAAATGTATATAGTGTGAAAAATACTATGTTATCCACAAATATATTGTTGCAGTGACATTAAAGGCAAGTTCTAAATTACAAAGATTATAAGAGACGTTATTCATAATAATACTGATATACTAAATTAAAAAATACTAATTATCAAAACGGTAACAAATAAACACATAAAAATTATTTGGATTATAAATGTTATTTAAGAAAAAAACAATATGGACTATGAATTAAATAAGAATTATTACAAGAGTAAAATTAATTTTATTAAATTGTATCGTAGGATGATGTTGAAGATGGGGCCAAAAGTTCTTATATTTTCAAGGAAAGATTTCAAGATAATCAAAAAACAATTTTATTAAAATTAAAGAGACATTAATAACTTTTAATCGATTTAGGAAATATTACTGCTAATAACTGTGACGTGACAATGAATTATTTATTCCCTAAGCTGAGTGGTATAAATACAGGATCACCAATAATCCCTGTACCAATCTTTCAAAGAGGATAAAGTGATGAAGGTTTATTCATATATCTTATCTATTCTTCTTCTTTGTAGGAGTGAGCTTCGTGGTGGCTAATGTAAGTTAATTTAAAAATATTTGAATTTACAAGATAAATTAGAAATGCATTATGTGAATTTATTCCATCAGTAACATTTTTTGAAAAGAATATCTTGCATCATATTTTTGTTTAATTCTTTAACTAATAGGGACAGTGTCAACACCATTCCCGGCGGACCAATCGAAAATTACGAAACATTTTTTTTCCTAGCGATGGGATCACTTAGATAATGGAATAAGAACTTATTTGTGGACGATCTAACCACCATCGAAATTTATTTGCTTTTTAATGTTTCTTTTTTTTTACATTGTAGATATATTTTTACATTGCACATGTACAAATATATCTACGTTTACGAAAAACATCATTGTCCCTCGACTATTATCACATATTTTGCATTGAGTTCATGCGGTCAGTCATTCGGACTAACAACAATCAACGTGAAGTTAACCGGAGATTTGAGATGGATGATATAATTTATATCATTACTATACTATTGTTTACAATTATATATTTAAACAACAAAAAATAAATGTAGGAAAAACTGATAACTTGGAAATTCGAGAGAATTATTTTACTTTACAAATTTTTTATAATTTAGAGATTAATAGAATTATTCAGTTTAATTCTGACTTTCATGGAGTGCGGTTGTACATTGCAGTTGCAGTTGGTTTCATTGCAGTGTTGTACTGAGCCTATTCGTCATTTTTGTTTTCTCTTTAATCTTTTGTTGTTTTATTTCATTTTATTTGGTTTTCTTTTATAATTAATACTATTATACGATGAATTAACCGAATCGCCCGGTTTATCCCAAAACCTCTAGCTTATTTCTGAAGATAAATGTGAATTGGATTCAATCTTCGAATGATGATGATATCTGGAAATTACACCTTTAAAAGTTAGGGTGGGCGATTGATTCCATCAGTTATCTGAAATTGACTTTTCATCCGATAAGTATACAGCAGCAATACCAAGTACTAGCAGTAATAACAATAATAACTAGATTGATAAACCTAATTCCATAAAAATACCACCAATATTTCTACATAATGTTAATTATTATAGACTGCTATTAAATGACTTAAATCCATTATGAAATGGGTCATTCACTATCCAACTAACCGGAAACCAAGATTTAATATCTAGATCTGTATAGCCATGTATTGTTCTATTATTTATCAATGTCAAACCAGAAACAACCTTGGTGTCATTGATAATTAGTTTTGTCAAATATTATATAAGTGTTGCGTCCACCGTACTAAAGAAGGGAAAAATATTTTTTTTTTTTTTTGTCATAAACGTACGTATATGTACAAATATGTGCGTGTGTGTGTGTGTGTGTGTGTGTGTGTGTGTGTGTGTGTGTGTGTGTCTGTGTGTGTAACTTATGATTAGACTGAAACGATACGTTAAAATAAAAAGGGATTCGGGCAGGGTAACGACACAAGACTACATGAACAACTAACTTTATTATTAGAATCGTCTGGTATATATAAGAACTGGTTTGTTGTCCAGTTCCTTCGTATGGAGGAACTAAATAAAAATAAAACTAAACATCTTACAAAGAGAAAAAATATATATCCATATATTTAACATAAATAAATATTTCCATACAGTTACATCATAAAATAACACATAAGTATTCATTGTAGAGCACTAATACATTACATGTAACCTGAAATGATACAATCACTGAAAAAGAAAAAAAAATCACTCTCTTCATGGTCCAGGCTGAGCGCCGTCTTCCGGCTCGACACTTTGTACAGGGAGAAGTACTCGCAGTTCTTCAAGATGAACCGTGAGGGACCTAAATGGGTGATTTAGGTCTCTTATAGTAAATAGGTTGTGTTCCGTAATGGTAATGATCCGATAGGGCCCCTCGTAACGCGCTGCCGTTGTATTGCGGGCGGTTCTCAATCGACGGTATACAATTGTACCCATTTTACAGACTGTGGGGCGATCATTTGCTTTCACTACGCGTATTTGTTTCTCGCGAATTAAACAACATAAAAATCAGCGAAGACTAAAATGACTTTATTCTTACATATTTACAAGAACTACATGTTACTCTTACATAAGAGTCTCTCTTTCTAACTTAGCTATCTAGTGGTAGGAAATATATATGTACACTTGATAAGAGGGGGTAGGAAGAATAGTGAAATAGGAGAAGGGGTTTGGACCAATCAGATAATTTAGGAAATTAGGCGAAGCCTAGAGAGCCTGTGAAATTAGAAATAAATATCTGGGAGGGGTGAAAAGGCGTGACTAGAAAGAGGGAGGCCAGGCTTCCAAGAAATTGAAGGTAAGGGACCATGACCTAAGGACTCGTGAGAATTGTCTTACATGTGTTAAACATAAAATAGTTGAACTGATGCAAGTCCATTGTGAGATGACAGCTTGTACCTGCCTAAGTGTCAACCCTTGCTTTTTTACATTGATATAGAATACTAAAGAAAGGTCACTTCCTCTATAGTCAATGTCTGTCGAAATGTGGCAAATGTCTATAGTTTATACTATATAGTTTATAATGATAGTCTGTTTATAATAATAGCTGTTAAATACTATAGCGTTCGTTAACTTGTCCCCCCTTTATGAAGTGCATAAGCCTATAAATAAGGGACTCTAAATCCCCCAAATCGATCGTAGATCCACATCCTTTCCTGGGTTCTAGTCATGGCACAGGTGGCGTAAACACTGCTTGAGATAGAGAAGTTTATTGCCAATCTAATCTCGCAAAAGCTGTTATTTCGTACGTCCTCCTAAGACGATGGCCTATTTCCTCTCCTTCTTTCCAGCAATCTTAGTCCGTCGCTTCATCTCGGCAACTAAGATTGTAACCTAATCCCTAACGGTTACACTGGTCCGTCCGCTTCATCTCGGCAACCAGTGTAATTTCCCGTCTCTCCCCGGCTCTAGTCCGTCCGCTTCATCTCGGCAACTAGAGCTGTACCTA
>NW_027111800.1:169333-173259 GCF_000696795.3 Halyomorpha halys
AGAGATATCAGGCTGGAGAAATCGCCTAAGACCAGACAACCCCGACAGGGTCAATTGTAGACTTTACAAATTGGTTTTCATTGTCATGATATTTATTTATACAAAATTAATAATAATTGTAATAATATTGGTCAATAGGAAATTAAGAATAACAAAATATAATGATTAATAGTAATAATAATTATAATAATAATAATGATAGTAATAAGGAAAATGCGATTAATAATAATAATGATGATAGCAGATAACGAGAACAATATTAATAAAATTTATGAGTAGTAATATTGATATTTAATAATAATTATTTCTTCCAAAGCAATAAGAAGGTTAAAATTAATAATTATGATATACATTACTTCAGAACCTTCTTCTGAAATTCAACATATTTTTACGAATCAGCATATAATAATTAACAATATATATTTTATACTGTATATAACAAATCAGTACATCTACATATATTACATATCAGTATATCTATCTACATATATTGACTTGGTATTCTAATTGTTAGAATTCATTTATAAACTAATGTGTAGTTTTGGATTGGAAATAAAACATTCCTTTTTCTGTTTGTTAGAGAAATATAAATTTGAATTACCAATAGCTTTGGTTTGGCTATTAATCATTTATAATAATCTAGTTTGATGTTATGATCTAAGTCATTCAGTTATTAATTTTTCAACGCTTCGTTATAATTACAATAATAATAATCATAATAACTAAAGATTATAAAAATGAGCTAATTGGCATATAATATAGCTAATGTATATATATAGCTAATGAATATAAACGCACTTTTTTATATTATATCTAAATAATTCTAGTGTAGTAAAACTATGATTACAAATGCTTTAGTTTTTATTTTGTTACATAATTAAAATTATAATAATACCTTGGTATGACATTAAACAATAATTAAACATTGCTTCAATAACTAAATTTCAATAATGATACTTATATATTATTGTTTTAATCATTAATTGGCTTTACTGTTGCTACCTTTTCATATTTAATATTTAATACATTTTTTTTTCATATTTTTATACCTTATTATTATTTTTTTCATATTTTTATGCCTTATTATTATTTTTTTTTAAATCAAATACAATTATTATTTAGTCAATTGTTTTATCAAAATTTATATTAACTTTCGATTATTATTTTTTAATCAGATTTTCAGTTATTAATTTTATAATCCAATCTTCAGTTAATTATTTTATAATCAAATTTAGTTTAGAAGTTTTCTTGTGCAATATCCTACTTATTTTAATTGAAGGAGTAAATGAATGAAATTAATAGAGTTTTCCATCTAGAATTTATCAACTTCATGGTTATGTTCATCCGGCTGCAACATTCATAAACTTAAAATAGTTTTACCAAACGGCCATTTATGAATTCCTTGTATAATTTCTTTTGTTTCGGTTTTTAATCTTTTAATTACATCCCCTAATCTGAAAATATTTTCTCTTCCCTTAATGCTATCAATATTTTTAATGGGTTACTTTGATAGGATCTTTTCGTTAAGACTTGCAAATACGGTCCATACAAAATTAGTTTTAAATAGATTACTAATACTTCTGGTAAAATCTTTCTTGGAACACTACTTTTCTCCATAATTTCTAACATCATTAAATAATCTAAAATCAACTCTGTCTTCTTTAAATTATTGGTTAGTTCATTATTTTTTAACTTTTCTACCTTACTATGCGTTACTATCCCTTCTTCTTTTAACAAATTTGAATAAATATTTTCTAGTTTTATAAAGAATTCAATTTTCTTTCTACCTGATATTGTTGTAAAGTACTCTTCTTTGTCGGTGACCTTTACTACTTCTTTAATTTTAGAACTTACATTAATATTTTCATCAATGTTCAAGCCTTTAATGGACACATCTTTATTTAAAATTTCTAACGGATAAACGTTGGTTGATTCATCCAAATTTACACCAAGAACTTCATTACAATCAGAATCAAATTCTTCAATTTGAATAAAGATTTTTGCTTTCACAAATTCATTAACTTCAACATGAGATGTGATTCTTTCTTCATTTCGGCTCATTTCAGATGGTATTTTTAAGCCGGCATCTTCAATAATCTTTTTCTGAATGAATTCTTGTTCCGATAGGGTAATTTGATTCACTGCTGGTGTGGCCATTACTTCCTCCCAACTAACTGAATTATGGTAGTGCTAAATAATTTCCTTTTCATTACTGTGTACTTGGTCAATATTGTGTGAATGGTCAATATCTTTAGATGTCAAAGGCATAGAATTTTCATCTAGTTTTGCATTACAGAAATCATTATTCATACTTTCGGTTTTTTCTCCATTCGTTAGCCTACCATTAGTAAGCTCAGGTAATCCAAATAACCTATCACTTTCTGTTTGATATAAGTATTCTTCCAGAGCTGAAAAACCTTCGTTTGCAATTAATTTTTCTTCTTTCAGTATTAATTTATTTAATTTTTACTCACCTTCTTCTTCTAATTTTTCATTAATTTATCTTAAAGACAATGTATTTTCTTTTTTTTTATGAGCAATTTTTCATACTTATTCTTCGCGAATAGCCGATTTAGATACTATTCCGATTTCAAATTTTTTAAAACCTTAACGCCCCTTTTACTAATTTTAATTTTATTTAACTTGGATATAACTCCTTTAGAAACTTTTAGCGTTTCTGCGACTTGTTGAGGCCGAACAAAAAATTTCCTCATAGGCTTTGCCTTTTATATTTTGATTTCAAACTTCTTTATCTAAGTCGAACTTGTTTAAATTATTAATATTCACACCCGTTCTATAATTTCTGTTTCAGTTTCAAAAATTTCGTTTTCAATGTCTTTGCCACTGATAATATATAACTTTGCTTTTTCGGGTTTGTACTTTTTAGTAGGATAATTTTTTTCGAAACTTATATTTGATTATATTTTTTGGTTTACTATTGGTTCTATTTTAATAGTACCGTCGGATAATTTATTATTTTTTTGCTCTATGATATCCAAACTTTATTGATATTTCTGGGTTTAGAAAATGACCGCTGTTACTAAATTGTTTCATTTCTTCTTCTAGTTCCCTAATTTTCCAATCTTTAGGGTATTCTTCGATACTAGGTGTCATAAAAACTGTTTCTCCATTTTCTGTTGTAATATATTGTTATGAGTTTGTGTATGAAGCGGTTTGTTTTTGAATTACTACCGCGTTGTTGTTTAAAATTGCTGGACGGTTTACCATTCAAAAAATACTTTTGATTTCTATTACTAGTGCATTCTTCAAAAGTTTTTATTGAACTATTATTTTGTTTACGAATTTGATAATTGTTACTATTTTTGTGAAAATTTTTATTGTATTTCTCTGTTTTTGGTGTTTTTATTGGAAAAATTGCATCATTTTCATTTTGTAATAAAACTCTTAAGTCATCTAAGTTCTCAAGTTTATCCGCTTTTGACATTAACTTAACTCCAATATTAAAAGGCATATTAGAATAAAAATGATAGAGTATTCGGCGCTCTAACGTGGCAATAATTAGTTCTTTATTATTTATTTTATCAAAATAGTAGTGATATTTTATTATTTTTCTAATCGATTCCAACCATTCAAGATAATCTAACGGGTGTTCATTAGTTTTTATTTTAGTTTCAAATAAATCAATTAATTGTTCGATTGATCGACGATCCCGAACAACACATTGGAGGCAATTTAATAATTCCCCAATTGTTTCAAAACTATAATTTAATTTAAAATACGTTCCCTTACCAGTGAGACGAGAAACTACCTCATTTATCAACTTTTTTCATTTAATTGTTTAAATGAATTACTTTTATCACATAATTGTTCTTTTAATTGTCTCACAATGCATATAAAATTATGTAATTCACCATTAAAATATGGAATATTCTGCATTTCAACTTTAGATAATGCCATATTAAATA
>NW_027111801.1:0-2017 GCF_000696795.3 Halyomorpha halys
ATGAATGTGCTGCCACTGCGTTCGGCCGCTCTCAGCGGGCAAAAGGTAAACTATTATAATCAGGTTATAATAAATGTTTGTTCTGTTGTTTTCAAACGATTAGCTTTTGTTTTTAATTATAACTTTGTAAAGATTCTTTTAATTACTTTTCATAGTTAAGTGTTATATTCTTTAAAACTGTGGAAGGGGACTTTTATTCTACTTAGTTTCCTGGTACTTCTTCTATAGTCTGTAACCTTGACTTAAAATTTGTTTTAGCAATTGTCTAACTGTCTGCTTTCATCTGAATAACATATATACCTATTTACAGCTTTCAAATGTAGGATACTTATTAACAAAAGAACATGTTTACTTAATGTTTTAATGTTTCATAGAAATTGTTATTGTGACCTGGGCAGAATAGGCTGCATGAAGTTGAGAGTTTTGAAATATTTTTATTTCCAAAATTGTATTAAGGTAAGATAAATTATAAATAATAATGTTAAGTAATTTGAATTGTTAAGATGATACATGTAATAAAAGATGTTTTGTGGTAGATGTCCCTGAGGAAGGCTGGATTGCCCGAAACGTCGGACTTATAACAAAAATAAAATGTGTTGAGACAAAAATGGATAAAAATTGAATTTCTATTTAAACAGTATTATAATCAGGTTATAAGAAATGTTTGTTCTGTTGTTTTCAAACGATTAGCTTTCGTTTATAATTATAACTTTGTAAAGATTCTTTTAATTACTTTTCATAGTTAACTGTTATATTCATTAAAACTGTGGAGGGGGACTTTTATTCTACTTTGTTTCTTGGTACTTCTTCTGTAGTCTGTAACCTTGATTTATAATAATCTATTGTTTCAGCAATCTTCTAACTGTCTACTTTCTTCTGAATAACGTATACACCTATTTACAGATTCCAAATTATTCTTTAAAATATGCGCAAATATTTATATTAAATTTCATTCATGATTATATTATCTGTAATAATAATAATAAATAAGTTCTATCTGTTTGCCACTTGGAGCGTGCGGTTCGATGAACAGTCACATTTAAATCTGAAGGTAGTGAACGGTTGTTGCGGGAACGCACTGAGGATCTAAATTGAATTGAACTGTTTTTTTTTCGTACCCTTCATTAATATCCTTATAATATTAATTATTAATCCTTATTAGTAATTCATACATATATAATGCGTGAAATGTATTGTATATACTTTACTGAGTCTTCTCCCTTTGATTGTCTTGTGGCATTACAAAGTGTTGATTGCAGTCCAGCTAAGGTGGTATAGTCAAGACATAGCCAAAAGCTATATTGGAATTAAAGAAATCGAAATCTGAGAATTTTCGTTGTTGTTGTTGATGATGTACTATATACTTAAGTGATATACGGGAATCAAAATACAATTAATAAATAAAGTATGATTACAGTTTTATTCTGGGCGATCAAATTCTTGGTTATTCAACTCTTTGGCTACATATTTTTTACTTTATTTATCTTCGACATTTTATAGATGAATATTTTTAATATGGGCTATTTTCCTTTAACGATTGCACTGGTCGTTATTGCTAATTTATATTTTCGAATATAGTTGGGTTTCATTTAGAACTTTTATGATTTTGTCTATGGAGTCTTTTAGAGCCAATTCCCTGGAACGAGGTATTTTATTATGTTCGAAGGCTTGATGAAATAATGTGCATTCTTCAATTATATTTTTTATGATTAACGGGGACTGACATGTTTGGCATTTAGTTGGTAATTTTTTGTGATTAAGTGAACGTGTGTTAAGTAGGAATGTCGATTCTCACTCTTGTGAATAAAGTATTACTGGATTTGGTCGAATCTTTAATATAAAAATCTGCGATATACCATCGATATCTGCATTTATTGCACCCGAAAGATAATTTTTTTTTCAAAGCCGGCAAAATTACGGTTAATGTTTTTTAGCCAATCCACTCCTAGCTAATTGGACCTGAAATATTGGAAAGGATATCCTTTGAGTTGTGATTTATTTTTATTTATTGGATCGG
>NW_027111802.1:0-584 GCF_000696795.3 Halyomorpha halys
ATAAAAAAAAATTTTGATTACAATTTAATTTTTTGTGTTATTTTTTACAATTTCAAGTTCTATCGGGCTTAAAAAAACACCCTATACAACAAGTAAATTTGCTGTAGGTGACGTAGTGACGTGATACATCATGTAGAGAAACTACCCATTGATAGAACTCCAATAACATTTCTAGAGGAGAAGATCTCGAGGCCATCTTCTTTTCAGACCCCTAGGAGGATTATTGGGTAATGAAGGAGAAGCTAGGTTATAAAAAAGGAGCTTAGGGTGGTTGGGAAGTTTATCATGGAAGGATTGGTACGGAAAGTATGTCTTTATTCATTTTGGAATTAAAGTGAAATGAAAAATGATTTTCAATTTAAAATGATATATGTCCACAAATTATTAATAAATTGATAATGGGGAGAAGAGCCCGTAACGTTGTTCAGGAGTTATAAAGAATGCAGATGTTCATGAACGATGTAAAATAAAGTCCTGAAAAGGAATATGATAAAATCTTGGGAAATATAATATAATTTGATCAAATCCATGCCATAGAGACACACCTCAAAGCTAATAATACTCAAATACAATTCAATATATCT
>NW_027111802.1:3884-4229 GCF_000696795.3 Halyomorpha halys
TGTACTTGGCCATATACTCATAATGTGTCTAAAACACACATGATACATATATAAAGACAGCATGTTATTATATCACTTACAGCAAATTTACTTGTTGTATATATTTACTTGTTGTTGTTGTTATTTACTTGTTGTATATATTTTTATAAGTACATGAATATGGGACATTGGTCCCGAAACGTTGTACCATGTCATGATAATTTAATAAAAAAATCATTAAATTGGAAGTCATTAACCTCAAAAAAATTTTTTATGAATTGACTGACCAGACTTCCTATAGAGATAATCCAGAATAAATAAATTATTAAAAAAAATTATCTATTCTTGAAAAATTCTTACATTTAT
>NW_027111802.1:4279-4874 GCF_000696795.3 Halyomorpha halys
TTTTAAAAATTTTCTGGGTCAAAAAAAACGGTCTAACTTCCAATCCATTAC
The DNA here is from genome assembly GCF_000696795.3 of Halyomorpha halys. Lineage (NCBI taxonomy): Eukaryota > Metazoa > Arthropoda > Insecta > Hemiptera > Pentatomidae > Halyomorpha > Halyomorpha halys. The sequence continues at coordinate 4,331 of NW_027111802.1, forward strand.
AAAAGCCTGATCTACATGACTATTATAAGGCCTATCTGGAAATGAGAAGTTGAGCTTTAGGGCTCCACTAAACCATCGAAGAATGGAATCCTTACAGTACAAAATCCTAGGACGAAAAATACCTCAATGTCCCATATGTTGCCGATTTGGCCAAAACCAGATACCATTCCTTTCATGATAAACTTCCCAACTACACAAGCCCACTTGTTTCTAACTTGGCTTCTCCTTCACTACCTAATAATCCTCGAAGGCGTCTGAAAAGAAGATGGCCTCGAGATCTACTCTAGAAATGTTATTGGAGTTCTATCAATGGACAGATTCTTCACATGTTTGTATCATGTCATATCACCTACAGCAAATTTACTTGTTGTATATATTTTTATACATTTGTAAATAACAATAAATAAATTATAATAAAAAAAATTTTTTTTTTCCATTTAATATGGCTTATGAACATTAATAGGTTATTACTAATTTGTCGTCATTGTAGTTAAATGATGTGTTTAATTTTTTAGTTCAACTCAATAGTTGAATCAATCAATAT
>NW_027111802.1:5593-7632 GCF_000696795.3 Halyomorpha halys
TGAAAAATTCTTACATTTATAAATTGATATATAATTGTTAAAATAGGTTATAAATAATAAATCATACTTTAAAAACTTATTATTTATTTTTACTGACTTATTTGAAATTCATTGCATAATTTATTTTAAAAACTGATATTTATAAAAACATAATTTATTCTCTTAGTAGGACAATAGGCTGAATAATTCGTATTGTTATTTAACATAAATAATAATAATAATAATACATTTTATTAAATACTAAATGAGTCCTTAGAGTTACAACGCAGGAGTACAGTCGGAACCCAGCGTGGACTAACCGGTTACCACACTGCTATTACACCATACGCGGCTCAACGCCTTTATGAAATCTATGTTTTAGCAATTTATCGACTTCCGTCATACCACAGCTATCGAGTAGATTTTTAAATCGATATGTAGATCTGTAACTTCCATTGAGATATCTTATACAACTATTTCGCTATTGTAAATGAGCAGTGATCTCCACAATGGTTTATTAGTCAAAATAGTTCATTTATTATTTCACAAACGAGTCAATCCAGATTAATTTAACACGATTTGGGCCTTACTATCTTAAATTTTCTTAATATTTGACTCGGCTATTCTATTGATATATAAAAGAAAAATTTTACTGAGATGTCCTCTCGTTTATTAATTGATAGTTTTATAAATTCTAACTTTCAAGTTAAAAAGACAAGAAGCTGCTCGTCGAATTCGACTATTAGAACATTTACTAGACAAACGGTCTAAATTGCCAATCAATTACAAAAGACTGATCTACATGACTGTTATAAGGCCTATCTGGACGTACGAAGTTGAGCTTTGGGGCTCCACTAAATCTTCGAATTCCTCTCGTATTCCATTCTTACAATCCAAAATCCTTAATGCTCCTTACTTTGTCACAAATCAAGTCATCCATCAGGACCTCAAAGTTCCATATGTTGCCGATTTGGCCAAAACCAGATACCATTCCTTCCGTGATAAACTTCTCAACTATCCAAATCTACTTGTTTCTATCCTGGCTTCTCCTTCATTACCTAATAATCCTTCTAGCCTTCTGAAAAGAAGATGGCCTCGAGATCTTCTCCTCTAGAAATGTTATTGCGGTTCTATCAGTGGGTAGATTCTCCTCATGTTTGTATCATGTCACTATGCCACCTTCAGCAAATTTACTTGTTGTATATATTTGTATACAGTTGTAAATAACAATAATAAACTTTCAAGTTTCTGGACAGAATGTGCGAGCCAAACAATTTTTAGATTGAAAAATAACAATAATTTCTCACTTCTAATCTCGCATTTATTTCCTTATCTATTTCATTTTTTTCTAGTTACATTAGAACCTAGATATTGGGTTTTTTTTTAAATATTACAAATTAATCCTTTCTGTGTTTATAAAATCATGTTTACTTGGTCAATAGTGTTTAAATATTCTAAAAAAGGATTAGTTAAGGTGCTTTCATGCATCAGTTTCAACCGAGATTCTTTATCTTTAAGTGGTATTTTTCTTGCTCAAAATGGAAGAGAAAAAAATTCATTTTCCAGTTTTAATGATTTTTTATTTCCGAAAAGGAAAATCCGATGCACAGACGGTTAACAAAATTTGCAGTGTGTATGGCAATGATGCCTTTGGAGAAAGTACCGTACGTAAGTGGTTTGCTCGGTTCAGAACTGGAAATTTTGACTTGGAAGACGGAAAGCGCTCGGGTCGTCCTTCAACTGTTGATGACTAAATTCAAGTATTGGTCACAGACAACCCTCACACTACGACGCAGGATATTGGAGTTTGGCTGGGATGTGATTCACCAGACCTTGCCCCAACAGATTCACTTATTTCGGGTCCTTCAAAACGCTCTTAACGTGAAACACTAATTCGTTCGAGGTTTGCAAAACGCACATTGGGCAAACATCTGAGAAGTTCTGGAAAGACGGAATTAAAAAATTATCTGAAAGATAGCAACATGTAATAGATCAAAATGAGTCGTATATAATTGATTATAAATATTTAAAAGAAACTGAGTTTTTTATTGAAATCACCA
>NW_027111802.1:9113-9656 GCF_000696795.3 Halyomorpha halys
CCGATCTAGCCCGAACCAGATATCAATCCTTCCATTACAAACTCCCTAACCATTCAAACCCATTAGTTTCTAATCTTGCTTCCTCTTTTATTCCGTACAATCCTCCGAGGCGTCTGAAAAGAAGATGGCCTCCAGACCTTATATTGTAAAAATATTTTTAGAGTGGTGCCATTGGGTAGTTTCTCTACATGCTTGTACCATACCATTATGATTTCCTCAAATTTAATTGATGTATATATGTACAGTTGTAAATATCGATAAATAATTTTTTTTAAAAATAGTTAAACCTATCTACCTGTTCAAATGTATTTCCTCCTATAACAAATAAGCGAATGGCAAAGAAAATTCCTGATTTTTTTTTTTTGTTAGATTCTTGGATTCTGTTTATCTTGAAAGGTAAAACCTCAAATTTTGAGAGAAGTTAAAAATTTGTTTTTTCGGTATTATGCATTGATATCAATAAACTAATATAAGAAACATATAAAGAATGAAATGTCTTCAGTTTTATATCCTTTGAGTAAGAACCGGTACCTTGGGGCTGAC
>NW_027111802.1:10367-11721 GCF_000696795.3 Halyomorpha halys
TGTAACTTACAATATCAGATTTTCTTAAAATCTGGTAACATTGTTCTATTGCTATCGACTTGAAAACAAATTTGAAACTTTGCTGATTTATGACCATTTGTTTTGTTTTTTTAGTTCTAGTAGTATCCATAAGAATTCTTGATTTCTCGATTATTTATAGAAATAGTTCTGATGTATAAAACATTAATAATACCAGTCAAATAAACGTGCGTAAAATACATATTTTGTGTAACTTTAACGCCGTATATCTCTTGCCAGCAACATTAGGGATTTATTTAATAAGGATAATTTTTAGGACTCTCAATGGAACCCCCAAAAACGAATAAAAAATTTTCCAATAATTGTTTATCACTAATTTTCCACCTGAGGAGTCGTAGAAATTAAAAATTCTTAGAGTTCCAGTAGCTCCTATATGAGATTTAAAGTTCCTAATAAAAAACAGAAACATTTATGTTGTTTATTACATAAAATACAAATTACACAAGATTTTTGTGCAAATTCGCAGCCGTATATCTTTTTTTCTGGCAACAGAACTCTCAACAGAACTTCCTAAAAACGAAAAAAAAATTCCAAACATTTTTGATCGCAAATTTTCCACCTGAGAAGTCGTAGAAATTAAAAATTCTTAGAGTTCCAGTAGCTCCTATATGGGATTTAAAGTCGCTAATAAAAAAAAAAAAAGGAACATTTATGTTATTTAATAAAAAAAAAAATAGCAATTAATAATAACGCAAGATTTTTGTGCAACTTCGCAGCCGTATATCTTTTTTGCTGGCAACATTAGGGATTTAAATACATTTTTTTCAATTTCTTGAGACTGGTAATTATTTATTACATAAATCAAATTGAATCTTTATATAGTGTCAACACTTTTTATTACATCAATAGTCCAAAGTTTCGGGCATTTCGGCCATCCTCAAAGACAATCTTCAATATAAATTCTCACCTCACATCAAAATTTAAAAATTGTTTTGCAGGCTATTCTGCCCAGGTCATTAATTATAAGTCAAACACACCCTATTTTTTTTTTAAATTCATTAACTTTTAATTATCAATTTATTCACACTATCACTACCATAAATAGTTTGTTTATATTGAAAAGTCGTTAAAATATTGTTTATATATAGGGAAATTCACCCAGATCTTTTGCACCTTGGTCGATTCTGTCTATCCATCTAGTTTTTGGCCTCCCTCGTTCGTGGTATCCTGCCTACTATACTGTTAATCATTGTTTTGTAGAGGCGTCCTGATGGATTGCTTCGAGCCCTAGGTCCCGCCCATATTAACCTTCTTGCCTTCATATCATCAGATGTTGACATATATCAGATCTGGCTTTATTATGGCATCGTCAGAT
>NW_027111802.1:13215-15263 GCF_000696795.3 Halyomorpha halys
ATCTTAAAAAGTAGGAACAACACAAGAAAGCCTAAGAGAACAACATTTAAAGAAGAGCAAATTTGCTAAAATATGAGCACTAAAAGAGTTATTTAAGTTAAATAGTTTTCAAAATATAGTTTTTTAAAAGCAACATTTCATAAAAATGTTGTATGGAACGTACTGAAAGATCAGAAATTATGAATTTATTTTGAAAAATTTATATCTCAAAAACCATTCCACGTACAGATGTCTATTAGCACTCAAATTAAAGCTAGTTTATGATGTTCATCTTCGTAGGAGTAATAGTTTATATGAAATTTGCCAAAATAAATTGATTTACAGTTGTTCGGACAAATTTTCATTTGCCAAATTTAAATTATTATGTAAATATCATAAAAACTTTTACCCTTACGTGTCATAAACTACTTTATAGTAGGTTAGATTTCCTTTGTTTTGAGTCATTCGGAGCTCTATATCTTAAAAACTACCAACAACACCAGAAAATCTTAGAGAACATTATTTAAAGAAGAGTAAATTTGCTGAAATATTAGCCCTAAAAGAGCTATTTACGTCCAATAGTTCTTGAGATATAGCTTTTTAAAAAGCAAAATTTCTTAAAAAATCTACTGAAAGATTAGTAGTTAGTTAATTTATTTTGAGAAATATATATCTCAGAAACTATGTGACGTACAGATGTCTATTAGCACTCAAATTAAAGGTATTTTAATGTACTATAAAGTAGTTTATGACTTTTACCTTCGTAGAATAGTAGTTTTCATGATATTTGCTAAAATAAATTGATTTATAGTTGTTCGGACAAAAAATTTGATTTATGAAAAACTTTATTTCAGAAACCATTGGACGTACTGATGTCAGCCAGCGCTCAAATTAAAGCTAGTTAAATTTACTACTAAATAGTTAATCATGTTTATCTTTGTAGGAGTAGTAGTTTGTATGATATTTGACAAAATAAACTAAATTAATTTCTAGTTGTTCGTATAAAATGTTGGATTTTTGAAAAAATATATCTCCAGATCCATAAGACGCACATATGCCTGCCAACACTCAAAATAAAGGAAATTTAATTTACTATAAAGTAGTTTATGACACTTATCAATATACATAGTTTTCATTAAAGTAATCATAAATAACTGCCTTTTTTCTCCTCTTGGGCTCTTGTACTACTAGGTTTGTCAAGAGCTCTGGAATCCTAGGTGCTAGATAGTTCTAGACTATTGCATTTTATTGCCCGCATTTTTCTAGATCCCTTTGACGAAGAAGAGATCCTTGAAACCGTTGGCCAAGATGTCGTGACCCGTGAGAGGTGCCGGTCACCCGCGTCCAGAGAGGAAAGGGCAAGGCTGAAGATGATCCTCGGCTTCTTCCGTTAGTCAATGGCCAACAACACAACATAACAGAATACATTCCCGTCCCGACCTTTAGATCTACTTCCTCATTCTGCTTCATTGTCTTACCCAATAGTCGGCCTAAGAATCACTACGTGTTTGAAATATTCAACAGATGGTTGATTATCTTGAAAATAAAATAGGGAAAAATAATATTTTAAAGTATTTTTAGTTGAACAGTATTGGTGAAAGTCAATATCCTTGTCCTAGACCTGGACCTGGATATATATAGGGTATCTATCTTGAAGTTTAGCCAAATAAACACTATGTTTTGACAACGTTTCGAAATTTCATCTATCTATATCCATACCTTGATATGGATGCTATCTATATTCTATATATTGTGCAAAAAAAAAAAAGAATTTTTTTTAAAAAATACAAGATAGCGTTATATATTTTTAAGTTTTTTTAAAACCTAAACTGTCCCTTTCAATTGGTAGTGTGCTTATTTCTGCTTTTTATTCTATATATCTATTATTATTATTGTAAATTGTTAACTCCTATAGTAATCATTTCTTTTAAAAATTTTGAGTGAATACAATTTAAATCTATATCCCCTTTCTCATAAACATGAGTTAAAAATAGTTCGGTATAGTATGTTGGAAATTTTTATTTATTTTGTTGGTTTAGAACGCTCGGCTATAGTGAGGGGTCGTATGT
>NW_027111802.1:16848-17531 GCF_000696795.3 Halyomorpha halys
AGAGCCACTTCAACTCGGAATACCAGCGGCAGAATGCAATGCTAAAACGGCTCGAACTTTTTTGATGAAACTTATCTTAAGACATTTAAACATCTTTAAATAGGAAAAAATGTGTTATAGAATAAATCACCTAGAAAAAAAAAGAAAAATGTTTTGAAGAAAAGGCGACTTAATTTGTGCATAATTCAAAAAATATATATTTGAAAGTAAATGAAATTCATTTAAGTCAATGAAATGAAACTATCAAATCACGTTTCATCTGTTTCTGAAACAATAATGTTAGGAAAATTCGAGATGAGTTTTTTTTTTATGATGCACTAACAGATCTTCAAATATACATAATCACTATTTTACTTCCATGCAACATCTAGCGAGTAAAATAAACATAAAATTTCTTTCAATGAACGATTTAATCTGTGTTTCTTGAATAAAATTCTAACACACATCTGAACTATGCTAATAGAAGCAGTAGTATTTGTCCTTGGGTTTAAGTTCATATGTCACATAGCCTTTTAGAGGAAAGTGGTAAGTGTGTAGCTGTAAATACTTTACTTGTGTAGATGTAAATGTTACTGTCCGATTCTGCAAAGTGATTGCAGGCAACATTGTCTTGTCCGATAAGTGAGGTTACATGTTGGTTTATGTGTGTTCGGTTGTTACTCTCTCAGATCATTTTTCTTTGT
>NW_027111802.1:19221-20556 GCF_000696795.3 Halyomorpha halys
AATACCTGAGTGTATGGAAGGTTATAAATAGTTTTTTTATATGATAGTGATAGTGTAGATTAATCGGAAATTAAAAGTTTTAAAAATTAATGAAGTTTTAAAAAAATAGGTAACTAAACATAAGCTGAGGGAAGCTTATTAATAATTAATATGACTCTCTATTAATTGACTTTTTCAATGGGTGATTTTGACTTATAATTAACGATCTGGGCAGAATAGCCTACAAACATTTTAATATTTTGATGTGAGGTAAGAATTTATATTTGAAGGTATGTTTTATTATTAGTAATAATGTTGTTATAATTTTTACAAACGAATGTGTAATAAGCTGTTAAATATTTAGATTGTCCTTCAGGAAGGTCGAATTGGCTGAAACGTTGGACTATTGATATAGTAAAAAGTGTTGAGACTAAACAAGGGTACCATTTGATTTATTTAATAAATAAATATTCCTCTTCCATTCCTGACAATCCTCCGAGGCGCCTGAATAGAAGATGGCCACTAGACCAGCTAATGTAAAATTTCATTAGAGTGCTACCAATGGATAGTTTCCCTACACGCCTGTAACACTCCAGTTTAACCTAGATCAGATTTACTAAATGTATTATAATGTACAGTTGTAAATAGCAATAAATAAATATTTAAAAAAAAAATAAAATAAAATAAATATAATGCTAGAGCAGCGCAGAGAGAATACCAGTGACATTTCCCTAACAAAGACGTTCCAGGTCACACTATATTTAGCAACATTCATACATACATACATATATATATTGTAAATGAATTCTGCATCGGTAATGCTAGGGTATTACACTAAACAGCCACTCGCGATGTACTAACCTACTAGAAAACACTGGCATGATTAACTAACACTAAAGATTTCCAAAGCAAAATAAATCGTAAACAAAAACAAGAGAAAAATTAAAGAGGGGGTTGTCTCCCAAGAATTACGTCACATATGGTTTTCCTTTTAATAAAACTCTCATGCTAGAGAACAGAAAAGTAGGTAAAGAGAGCTTGAGGCCGTATCAGCAGAAAGTAAACAGAGAGGAGGAATTAGTACTCGCTCCCTTTACCTACTTCAGCTACGTTTTTTTTTTTTTTTTAATTTCATTATAAATCGAAAAATAATCACAACAGTGAGTATACAGTTGAAATGTTTACAAAAAAGAAAAGCGCTTCTCAAATTTTCAAATCTTAGATTAAAAATTTTATTTTTGTAAAATAAAAATATAAATTTGGACAGGAGTCTGAATTGGACATTTTTTGTTACACTCGAGGTTTAGAATCACCATCCAGAGTTTATCGACTTTATTCTGTTATGCCTTATAAATA
>NW_027111802.1:25541-25960 GCF_000696795.3 Halyomorpha halys
ACAGAAGATAGTTGATCGTATGAAGTAGATTGGAGAAAGATATGGCGGTCAATAAAGGCATCAAAATAACAAAAGAAAACTATTTATTGTTAACCAACGTTTCGCCTCACTTTGAAGGGCTTCGTCAGGGCTGATAAGAATGAAGTTCTGCTATCAACTGAGAGTTGTACTAACTAGTCGCTAGTAGAACTTCATTCTTATCAGCCCTGACAAAGCTCTGCAAAATTGGGCGAAACGTTGGTTAACAACAAATAGTTTTCTTTTACTATTTTGATACGTTTATCGACCGCCACCCGGACTATCTTCTCCAATATATATATATAGTATAATTCAAATTATTCTCATAGTATTAATACATGATTTGTATAATTTTCTTCTTTTTTTTTTTAATTATTCTCCTATACCTCTGTTAATATATT
>NW_027111802.1:27948-30034 GCF_000696795.3 Halyomorpha halys
ATGTTAATTGTTTTAACATTCAACTGTATACAATAAATATTCCTGGTACGAATTAACACAAAGTTTTGTTCCATTGTATAAAAACAACATAATAACATGCGACCAACTCTCACTAGGTACATAATGAAAATATGTTTACTAACACTTCGTGGAGTTACGCAAAGCTGTTAGCGCTCCAGCGGTATTCGGACGTAATGGTATTTTATTAAGAGACCCCTGTATAATAAATTGGACACAGCGGACCGTGCACCCTGACCCCGGCGATGACGGGTATGACGGGACAGGAGGAATTCGGAGGAGGAGAAAGTGAGCGGGAGGAAGGGATGGGACCGGGAGCCCAAATGCCAAGGACTCCGAAAGGTCGGCCGGCTCTACTCAGGATTTGCGACACCCTGAGGATCTACAAGAGGATGGTCTTAGCTCCACCTGCCAAAGGGCACTCGGTGTACTCATGTAAGGAATACAAATTAAGAGAAAGAAAAGTTAATCAATTAGATAGTGTCAAAGAATTAGGTCGTGGAATAAATACTCAGAGCATAGCCATAGGCTTACCAAAAGACATATCCAAATTAAAACTTTCAATTATACGTCAGCGGTGTAAGCGAGTAAACTAATAGTTCAAGAGCGGAGAAGAAAAAAAGGTAGTTATCTCACCCAAATTTTAGATTACTTGAATGAAAACTATGTATAATTACTAGTCAAAATTTATGAGTCTGCCAAGTATAGGTAGGGGGAATAAAAAATGGCCAAAAAAACACCAATTTTTCATTCGGAGCTATATCTATCTTGATCGGAGATCTATCTTGAAAACTACTAACAACACTAGAAAATCTAAGAGAACATTATTTAAAGTGAAGTGAATTTGCTGAAATATTAGCCCTAAAAGAGCTATTTACGTCCAATAGTTCTCGAGATATAGCTTTTTAAAAAGTAAAATTTATTAAAAATCTACTGAAAGATTAGTAGTTAGTTCTTTTATATTGAGAATTCTATATCTCAGGAACTATATGACGTACAGATGCCTGTCAGCGCTCAAATTAAAGCTAGTTAAATTTACTACAAAATAGTACTTATGTTTATCTTTGTAGGAATAGTATTTTTTTTATTTATTTTTTTTTTATGATATTTGACAAAATAAACTCACAAAATGTTAATTTCTAGTTGTTCGAATAAAATGTTGAATTTTTAAAAAATATATCTCTGGATCCATAAGACGTACATATGTCTACCAACACTCAAAATAAAGGAAATTTAACTTGCTATAAAGTAGTTTAAGACACTTATCTTTAAAAAAAAACCTAAATTTGTTACCAGTAAAGCGGACCCTCCCCTCCCCGCTCAATATCATGACTTCACTATATCCCTTAAAATACCTTTCGGTAAAAGAAGGAAGCATTATTACAATTTACATCTTTTTATACTGGATTATAATTTATTTTCAAAGGACGGTACACAAAAAAAATAAATAAATTTGTTTACTTTGTATTGAATATATATTATGAATAAATATGATGTTTAAAATAATAAAACTGATGCAAGTGCTAAATTATATATTAATACTATTTAAAAATTATTCACAAAGTGATTATAAAATATGGCGTTAACAATCCCTTTTTCAAGTTCTAATAATCAGTGTGTTCAGAATTATCTGTAGTCTCGATTGTAAGGTTTTTCTTATAACAAACTTTTAATAAACAATAAATCTAGTGACTAATCATAATTTTTAACAATAAAAATAGTTTACATCCGCCTAAGAGAAAAAAAATGGCAGTAAGCCACACTTTCTGCCTGACGCAACAGAGAACGGCAGTGAAGGTGTTACCATCCTCCACTGTAAAATAAATCGAAGTTTATATATCGATCCAATTCGTATAATAATCAATCGATATTTTCTCAAGGAAGTGAATACAACAATAAAAAATTTCTCTCGAAATGAGAAAGAATGCCATTTATTCAGCTTCATGTAAACGGTTAAGAGGTTTCCTGAACTTTTTCTTTGGCCTTTCAGTTTAAATCCGTAAGATTCTTAATTATGAAAAAAATTTGTTAATATTATTAACTATTGTATATATTATTTTATCATTAT
>NW_027111802.1:30769-32045 GCF_000696795.3 Halyomorpha halys
AAAATCAATATTTCTATGTTAGTAATTTATGCACTACTATACCATTGCTATTCCGTCAAGAGTTCTGAATGTCCCTGACCCTCTTTTCGTTTCGAGCTTTTAGAATACTCCCCTTTAAGTAAACACTGTTTACACATGATGTTTGAAAGGAGGAGTAATTTTTTTTTCTCTTCATTATTTTGAGAAGTCTACGTTTTTTATGTAGGCAGAGATAGACATATGCATTTATTGGCGTATAATACAACGTCGTGTTATGAATAATCAAAAGTCACATAAATAAAAATTGCTTTAAAAAAATAAAATAAACAATATTTTTACCACAAACAAATACTGTAACTTATTTAGGGCTTACTTATGACATAAGTAAGACATGAGGCCCACACGTGAAGACAAAACGTAAAACGCTAAATTTCCAACTGAGACAATTATATTCTATACTACTCAGACGTTCTAAATTATCCCTGAGACAGAAATTTAACACATAGAATTATTTACTGAAACACATTTGCAATAACGCCTGCCAAATTTATGGACCTTCTAAAAAGAGAGATTGAAAAAATACAAACTTTTCATTCACAATTTTTATGATTGGCGACTAACTCACCACTCTACTTTTCAAACGAGACAATTCACACTGACCTACGCACTCCGACAGTAACGAACAGCATTCTTATGACTTTTGTATATAATTAATTAATATATTGAGTGTGTAATTACTTAGTACTTAAAACATTTTATTGTCTGGCATAAAATTGGCACTCAAATTTTCATAATTATTCTCAGAGGACTAGATATCCCAGAATAAAATTTCATTTCATAAATCCTAACCCTTAGCATGCTAATGAATTTACTAGTTATAATAAAAATGAATAATTACTAAAGACAATTTCCTAACTAGCAAAATGGTTTCTTCACCATAATTCATAGCATAGCAGTACAAGAGCAGGGAAGAAAAAAGTCAGTTATCTCACCTCAATTTTTGATTACCTTAATGAAAACTATGTATAATTACTAGTCAAAATTGATAAGTCTACCAAGCATAGGTAGGGGAAATAAAAAATGGTGGTTGCTTCAAAAGCTAAAAAAAACATTAATTTTTCACCTTAAAAACTACCAACAACACCAGAAAATCTAATAGAACATTATTTAAAGAAGAGTAAATTTGCTAAAATTGAAGCTCTAATAGAGTTATTTACGTTCTATAGTTCTCGAGATATAGCTTTTTCAAAAGCAATATTTCATAAAAATTTACTAAAATAGCAATAGTTAGTGAATC
>NW_027111802.1:32470-39781 GCF_000696795.3 Halyomorpha halys
ACTAGTAATTATACATAGTTTTTAATTAAGTAATAAAAAATTGAGGTGAAATAACTGCTTTTTTTCCTCATGGGCTCTTGTACTACAGCCTTAGACTATAGATTGACTATACCACCTAAGCTTATAATGCCACAAGGCAATCAAAGGGAGAAGACTCAGTAAAGTGTATATGATAAATTTAATTTATTATATATGTATGAAGTACTAATTCTATTTTAATGAAGAGTACGGAAAAAAAATTAATTAATGTAACAATTGAGAAATCTAGACAAGGAAAAGTACGTTAATTGCAGACAATACTAGAAGAGCACTTCATTCTCGCTTATGGAAGCTGGGAACGGTTTCTGTTTGTTTTCTTGAACAAATTGAGTGCTCCTTTCACGATCAGCAAGAATTACACATTAGCAACTCCGTCCCGATTACAAACCAGATAGGGAACGAAAGCATTTCCGGTTGCACTTGCAAAAGTCCTCCTGAGGAGAGCGTGGGAGGCCGAGTAATCAAGAAGGCAAATATAATGCCTTCCGCTAACTGGGTCTGGGAGTGAGAATGGACCAATTAGGCCGATAATTGCTTAGTTAAAAGGTGCCAAAACAGAATTCAATGAGGTCAGCGAAGAATGCCCTTCGATTCTTTTATAACCTCTTTGGTTAATATTTTAATACTGCAATTAGGAAAAATCTTCCCGTTACCTAGGATGATGTTCATCAATCTTCTTCAACAAAAACACGAAACAAAATATAATACGTGAATAGTTCTCTTTCCAAATGTAATTAAGTTAGTGTTCTGGCTACTTTTGATCTATAGTTTAGCATATATTCCTCTCGTATCCAATCCTTATAATCCAAAGCCCTTCGAAAAACCCTCAAAGTTTATTTCTTTGTCACAAATAAAATCACCCGTAAAGACCTTAATGTTCCATATATAACCGATCTAGCCCGAACCAGATATCACTCCTTCCATTATAAACTCCCAAAAAACCCTAACCCACTAGTTCGTAATGTTAAGAAACGAAGATCCGCTACACTGTACTACACCTTGACAAACGACTAACCTAGGATCCTCGTACACAAAACTAAAAAGACATGAAACGTTGATTTCGACTATTACAGCACTTACTAGACAAGCGGTCTAAACTTCCAATTCATTAAAAAAGACTGATCTATATGACTGTAACAAGGCCAATTTGTACATATGGAGTTGAGCTTTAGGGCTCCACTAAATCTTCCAATTCGTCTCGTATCCAATCCTTACAATCCAAAATCATCAATGCTCCTTACTTTGTCACAAATAAAATCATACATAAAGACCTTAATGTTCCCTATGTAACCGATCTAGCCCGAACCAGATATCACTCCTTCCATTATAAACTCTCAAACCCCCTAGTTTCTAATCTTGCATCCTCTTCCATTCCTGACAATCCTCCGAGGCGCCTGAAAAGAAGATGGCCACGAGACCAGCTAATGTAAAATGTCATTAGAGTGCTACCAATGGGTAGTTTCTCAACACGCCTGTAACACTCCAATTTAACTTAGATCAGATTTACTAAATGTATTATAATGTACAGTTGTAAATAGCAATAAGGACTCAAGGCTAAAGTAAAACAGAAAATAATTATCTATCACTGGATTCGAACCCGTTTCATTGGAGTTAGTAGCACAGTACCTTACCACTGAGCTATCTGCTCCCATAACATACATATAAAAACATAAAATATACATTTTTCTGTTAACATTTTCACCTCTATAAATAACGGTAAATTATATAAAGACCTTAATGTTCCATACGTAACCGATCTAGCCCGAACCAGATATCATTGCTTCCATTATAAACTCCCAAAAAACCCAAACCTACTAGTTCCTAACATTAAATCCTCATCCATTCCTGACAATCCTCCGAGGTGGCTAAAAAGAAGATGGCCACGAGACCTGCTAATGTAAAAACGTCATTGGAGTGCTACCAATGAATAGTTCTCTACACGCCTGTATCACTCCATTATAAACTTTCATCAAATTTACTGAATGTACAGTTTTAAATTTTAATAAATATAAATGGAAGAATAGGCTATCGTTTCATGAACGACAATGTTCTTTTCGGGCGTGATATCGACATTACTTTTCTTCGATGAGATCTCTCATTCAGTTCATTTCAGCCTTATCCGGACGTTAGCGCGTAAATTGTAGTGTTCGTGCTATTTATGTGTGCGTTAGGACATCCTTGAAAAAAGTGGCATATTTAAAAAAAAATACCATCTTAGTAGATCTAAATATATGCCTAGGTCCAAATAGGTTTCAGTAAATGTACGCATATGATTCCTGTCTAAGTCACTCCACAACACTGTCCTATTAAGCCTAGAACTACAATTATGTATCATAAATTTTTCACTTGTACATATTATAATTGTTTGTTCTTATTTTTTAGGTCAGAAAAATTACGTATCATTATTTACTTATTATGTAAATTATATAATTAGTATATCATTATATAGTAAAGAGTTAGTTTGAGATAACATTGAAAAGACTGCGGTAGTGTTCTCCTCAGGAACGGTAAGGGACCCTTGGCCCAAAGTCACCCAACCTCAACAAGACGTCCTTCCAAACTCTCCTCACAAGGGTAATTGAATGGGCACTTCTTGCGGTCCTGTTTGCTTCCGACCACTCATGGTTAACGAAGAGTAATGTTGGTTAATTTCCTTTATGGAATATTAATAAAACGGGCTTAGTAAAGTGTAACATAACGTATCAATGAACATTAACAATGTGAACAGAGCTTTACAAACAAATTTTGAACTAATTTTGGCTGATTTATAATTTTTTTTTATTATCTCTCTTTGTGTTCCATCACAAAGAGACTTTTCGATCTAGGAAAATTTCCAAAATAGAAACAAGTGCATTCTCTCAAGTATTTTTTTAGACCTGAATTGATTAAATTCGTAAATGAGGTATTTTAACTAAGTTTTCAAAGATGAATAAATTATAATAATAAATGAGAATATTAAAGTAACAACAATATTACTATAAAATTGAAAAAAAAAATAAAATAAGGAAAATTAGTAAAACTATCAAATTAAAAAATAACTTTTATATTCTTATTTTCGGAGTCCTATCAATGGGTAGATTCTCCACATGCCATTGTATAACTAACATCACATTTACATTTTTTTTTGTTTTGTTTTTTATCTTTATAATTTTTTATTTGCACCTATAAATCTAGTTTACTATCTGTAAATGAGCTGTACTATTCTGGCAGAAGGGAGACAGCACCCGTTAATTCCGTTAATGCCGGAATGCGTAGGTCGCTGTGGTAAATGGTCTCGTTTGTAACGTAGAGTGGTGAGTTCGTTTCCGTTCTTAAAATTGCGATTGTAGCCCGAACCCGATATTATTCCTTCCATAATAAACTCCCTAACCACCCAAACCCACTAGTTTCTAAGCTTGCTTCCTCTTCCATTCCTGACAATCCTCCAAGGCGCCTGAAAAGAAGATGGCCTCGTGACCTTATATTGTAAACTGTTTTAGAGTTCTACTACTGGGTAGTTTCTCTACATCCTGTATCATATCATATGTCCATTATGATCAAATTTACTGGTTGTATTTTTTTATACAGTTGTAAATATCAACAAATAAATAAAAAAAAAAAAAATTGCGATTGAAAATTTTTTTCTCAATCTGTCTATTTAGAAGGTCCATAAATTTGGCAGATGTAAGTCCCTACGGGTTTTAGTAGATAATTATATACGTAAAGTCATTTACTGTATATATTTTTAATACAGTAATAAATAAATTAAAATACATATATTAGGATTCAGCCCTTGACTCTTCCTCCTCCCCTAATAAGGCGTATATGCAAACCTTCAGCAAATGATTGTACTTTTTGGACTTCCTGGAGAATGTGAATTAGTTGGTACATTTTCTTAGATCAACTTTTACTCAAGTATTCTTCGACCTAATTCAAATGTTTAGGCACCGTTGGAATCAATTTCAAATTTGCAAATTTGTCTGATTAAACTACTTTGTAGGGATTACAATAGTATAAAAACAACAAATGATATTTTTATTTGGATCTATAAACCTAGTTTTATTAATTTGTTGTAGGCGGGCTTTTGATGGAGTCTGGCACGGGACTGCTTAACAAACTCCGTTAATTCCTACCTATTACATACTTTTTCATTATCCTTTATGAGAAAGGTCTCATCGATAGATTACTCCAAGTAAACCATAATGGTTCCTATTCATCCATCTATTCTCAGTCCACTGGTGATCCTCAGGGTAGTATCCTCGGTTCCAACCTCTACACAGTCTATGTATACAGCTGACATCCCAACCCATCCTAACAATATCCTCACCACGTATGCCGATAACACCTTTGTACTCGCTGTTAATAATAACCATTTAATTGCACCCCAAACTCTCTAATCCCATATTCCAGCCTTCGAGGAATGGTGTCGTAATTGGGGGATTAAAGTAAATCCCAACAAATCCTATTAAATCACTTTTACCCTTCGTCGGAAACCTACGGACTGCCTTACAGTCTTCTTTAATAATGTTGATACGCCAATAATAATGTTTATCCCTATAGAACAGATCCGCTACCTTGGACTACATCTAAACAAACGACTAACCTGGAATCCTCACACAAGAACGAAAAGACAGGTAACTGCACGTTTCTTTCGACCATTACAGCACTTGGACAAAAGGTCTAAACTTCCAATTCATTACAAAAGACTGATCTACATGACTGTAATAAGGCCAATCTGGAAATACGGAGTTGAGCTTTGGGGCTCCACTAAACCTTCGAATTCCTCTCGTATCCAATCCTTTCAATCCAAAATCCTTCGTAAAATCCTCAATGCTCCTTACTTTCTAACAAATAAAATCATACATAAAGATCTTAATGTTCCGTATGTAACCGATTTAGCCTGAACCAGATATCATTCCATTCATTATAAATTCCCAAACCTACTAGTTTCTAACCTTGCTTCCTCTTCCATTCCTGACAATCCTCCGAGGGGCATGAAAAGAAGATGGCCACAAGACCTGCTAATGTAAAACATCATTATAGTGCTACCAATGAGTAGTTTCTCTACACGACTGTAACACTCTATTTTAACTGAGATCAAATTTACTAAATGTATTATAATTCACAGTTTTATATAGCAATAAATAAATCAATTATAAAAAAAAATTTGTTGCACGTCAAGGTTTCATCCACAAAATCATACATCACAATAATCGCTTCAATCTTCTCTCTTTGAAAATATTTTATTAAAGGTTCCATAGGATATAATGTTAAAATCACTCCTTTTTCAGGACACTTAACCTCCTGAACCTCCCTCCTGGTCTAATATGCAAGTTATAGTGTGTTCATATCGCATTCGCTTATCACCTTATAATAAATTTCAACATATCACTAAAATTAAAGAAAAAAAACATAGAAATATTGCTAAAGAAGGGAAAGTTAATCATTGCGAAAATGTGGGAAATTGAAAACAAAAAAAATGGGATTGAAACACCATAAAGAAACACAATGAATACAAAATAACTTAAAGAATCAGGTTCGATTCCCACACAGTATTACTCATTCTTAAAAAGTTTTGAACATACTTTTAATTATAATCATCGGATTGTAACTACTTATTAAGATAACTTTCAGATCAACCAAAGTTAATACATTGTTAAACTTTTATTTTACAGCATAAATGGTCAATAAAAAGTTTGGAAAAAAAAAATCTTATATTACTATGATTCTATGGATTTAAAACTCAGTACAATATATGATAACCATGAATTATGATCGGAAACACCACCAATAACCTATTAACTTTATTAAGGGTATTCATAATACTGTGTTAAATGGAAAAAAGGTTTAACACGCTAAATGTTATAAATAGAGGATTGTGAGTAGCCTTATTTAAATTACATGATATATGTTAAATACAGAGGAGATCCGAGTGGATTTTCTAGGTAACAGGTTTTGTAATCTTATAATCTCAAATAGCTTTTTCACATCATCTTTCCTCCTTCTAACTTGTTCCGTGTGTCCTCTCCTTGTATTTTATCCATTACTTTATTATTATGTTTATCCATTTCTCTATTAGAGTTAATAGTCGTTTAAAACTTAAAACCACGAGCAACTAACCTATCATAACAATAAGAGACAAAACGATGTGGAAGTCAGCTGGTCTGTTGCGTGACGTCATTCTCCATTTAACAGACCTATTAAAGACTCTAAACTAGTACAAGAGCCCAAGAGGAGAAAAAAGGCAGTTATCTCATCCCAATTTTGGATTGCTTTAATGAAAACTATGTATAATTAATAGTCAAAACTGACGAGTCTGCCAAATATAGGCAGGGGTAGAAAAAATGGTGGCTGTTTCAAAACCTTAAAAAAACACGAATTTTTCATTCGGAGCTCTATCTATCTTGAAAACTACCAACAACACTAGAAAATCTAAGAGAGCATCATTTAAAGTAGAGTAAATTTGCCAAAGTGTAAGCCGTAATAGACCTATTTAAGTTCAATAGTTCTTTATAATAAAGTAACGAATCCTTCCTCTGGATGACTATATTACTCAATAATTTCCATGCATGAGGTGGTGGATGAATCCCAGGGAGTCGAGCATTATATTTTCTGTTATCCTAGCCACGTCCTGGACATCGACCCCGATTTTCCCGAATTTCCTCCATGAAAAAAATAATTTATTTTTATGATGTAGTAGTCGTCTACTTTTTATTTTCAAAGTTGTCACATGTGGTTTCCAGGTCAGTCGCAAGTCTATCCATCGAAGTTCCAAATATTTTGTCTCTGCTCGTTTAGCATTATTAATTATAGGGTTGCAAATTTGCAAGAATTCAACAATTTCATTTCACTAGGAAAAACTTTATTGTTTATTAATTGATAATAATGAAAACATTTTAAGCAAAAATCTTTTGAATCGCATTAAGCCCACATCTAGTGTTTCCTTTGATTTCAAATTAACAGAATTCTTTCTATAATTAAACTATTCCTTTTTTATTATTATTGAATATTAACATAAAAGATAGTGGAAAAACCTTTTGAGCCACATTAAGCCAACACTTCAGTATAATAATAAAATTATAATTGTATACATACATATGTCAGAGATTTAGGCGGTAAATAAAAAAAAAAAAAGGCAAAACTATCGTATATTTACACATATTAAATAATGAATAGGTTTATTAGTTAACCCATTAATTCTTAATATTTCATCCTTAACAATCCCTGATAATCCTCCGAGGCGTCTGAAAAGAAGATGGCCACGGGACCTTCTAATTTAAATTAATGTTTGAA
>NW_027111802.1:40882-43800 GCF_000696795.3 Halyomorpha halys
AAAAAAATGGGATGGAATAACTGACTTCTTTTCCACCGGGCTCCTGTACTATAAGAACTCAATCCTGAAGGACTCCATTGAGCTGTTCTTGATTTCGGGATAGGTCACAGCTAACTCGAACCATATATAATAGTGAGAAATTATTTTTAAGTGATACATTTGTCCACTGATTCCCACCAATGTTAATTTGCGAAGAACGTCTGTATGGCTATTACTATCATGTCAAAGAATCGTTTGTTATGCGGGTTTTTTCCGGAGCGGTTCTTACACGTCATTTTATGATGTATTTCGGAATTTGGCAATGCAGTAAGGCAATGTTTCAATTATTTTTAAGGCTTGGTATAATGTTCGAAAAACAATATTTTTTTTACATTTATAGATATTAAAAACAATTACATCTATACCACTTAACCCATGAAGTGATGCTGTACTTTGAAAGGAAGTACTTTTACGAGACCAATGGTTGTGCAAGGAGGTGATTGGGACCGAATCACGCTCGACCAACAGATTTTTATCCAATTGAGGGTACCCATTTTATGAGGCTAGGTGGACTCGGAAGTGCTCCCAAACCCATTGACGCAACGGCTACAGTGATAATAATTATGTGCCACAGCTGGATTCGAACCCTGCTCCATGGAGTTAGTAGTCCATTGCCTTACCAATGAGCTACCCACTCACACATAGATATAATAAATAATTTAAATATAATTTTTTTCTTTTCTTTCAATTTCTTGGGACTGGTATTTTTTTATTAATTAAATGAAATGGTATCCTTATTAGTCTCAACACTCTTTATTATATTAATAGTCCAACGTTTCGGCCAAATCAGCCATCCTCAAGGACAATCTTCAAATATAAATTCTCACCTCACATCAAACATTTAAAAATATTTAGCAGACTATTCTGCCCAGGTCATAAAGTTTGAAAAGGACAGGGCGTTTTTCACTTACATAATTGATGACCTTTATTATTTTAAACAATAAACTGTTATGTAATGATTAGTTTTAAATATTAGTCAATTATTCTTGAAATGATGCATACAAAATTACTATGAGCGCTTATAGATTAGACCCGGGGCGCCGCGATATATTCAATTTAACAATTCGGGAATTTTTTCGGAATTTCCAAATCTCGAATTTTTGCGCCAACAATCGTGTATGCTGACAGATTTCCAAAAATTTAGCAACTTTCGAGTTTTTCATTGTTTTCTTTTCAAATCTTTTGAATCGGCTAGTGCGCAAGCACAGCTTTCCCACTCATGCTTTAGTCAACATTACGATAGTAATAGTAATTATCTTTTAATAATTTTTCGTTTTTAAATGGGTAATAGCTTTTAAAAAGTAAAGTTATCCATTTTTCCAATGTATCAAGGGAGCCGCAAACCGAAAAAGATTGGGAACCTCAGGATTAGACAATAGACAAGAATGTGAGATGAACTGGAAAAATCAGAAAATGGCCTATGGGAAAGGTTGATACGTTACGAAAATATGAAGAATATGTAAAACTGTTATAAGTATTATAAAAAAAAAAAGTATTACATAATTTTATTATAATTAATTTCTATAAATTGAATTTGGTCCGGGTGCGGTCAATAAAAACTCAAATAGTAAATTGGTGTACTATTTTATTAGAGCCAACGTTTCACCCCACGTTGCAAGGCTTCGTCAGGGCTAAAAAAGATACAAACACTTGACATAGCTACAATTTTTTTTTTAATGGAAAATAACAGGAGAATACAATGAAACGTAAAATGTAATAAGGAAAATTAAAGGTTATGTACAATAAATGAAAACGGTAATAGTAAGAGACAAAGAGGTATGAATTCTGTCTCATTAATTTTCATTTCATTTTATTCTTATCACTTTTCATCTCTTAAATTTTACTTTCTTCAATATTTCTTCTCTTTATCTGTTACTATTACCGTTTTTATTTATTGTTTATAACCATTAATTTTTCTTATTATATTTTACGTTTCATTGTATACCCCTGTTATTTTCCTTAAAAAAAAAAAATTTTTTTTTTGTAACTATGTCAAGTGTTTGTATCTTTTTTTAGCCCTGACGAAGCCCTGCAACGTGAGGCGAAACGTTGGCTCTAATAAAATAGCACACCAATTTACTATTTGAGTTTTAATTGACCGCACGCGGACCAAATTCCATTTATTGATACAACGGTCAATCAGCATTCTTCCATAATTAATTTCTGTTGTATGTGGTTCGAAAGTTTTTTTCATCTGTCTATTCGATTAATAGCTAATAATAACTTGTTTCGAGAATGGTTCTGAGGTGTAATCGATATATACTCTTACTGTTCATCAGTATTTAGAAGTGATAGGCGGATCACTAAATCAGCGAAAATAGTTCATTGCTACCATAATAACCCCCTGAATGAGTCAAACTACACAGACTTTCCCGTCAATAAATATTAGATATGGCGGACGGATATTCTGTCCACAATGGGTCCGTACAGAAGCGCAACTAGAAAACTTACATTATGATTAGAAAACGGCATTGGGACTCCACATTAAGGAGGCGGTGCTTTCTCCATTTACAATATGGCCACCCTGGATTTCTCCCTTTGTGATGCTATTGTAGCCATGAGGGGTGGCTTTTGGGACTTCCACGGTCTGTCCTTTCTAGATCTTGGCTGGAGAAAGCAGGCGATGGCTGCTCTAGTTGATGCCTAATGGCATCTGAGTAAAAGGTAACACCCCATAATAAGAAACGGATACAGTATAATCTTACTGATCCGAACAAATTGCTGCAGAGGTGAGTTCGGATTTGGAGAACCAAAAAAGATTTACGTGTGTTGAGATCCACAGTAAAAGGCTCATTCTATGTAAAATATAATGCTGGAAATTATTATCTTGAGGTTGAAATGTTGATTTAATAAAAAAAAAAAAAAAAAATAAAATTTAA
>NW_027111802.1:45234-46237 GCF_000696795.3 Halyomorpha halys
CCAAAAGATCGGGAGGCAAATATGTTTATAACACTTACATTGGCAGTGTTAGTTATCATGATATTTGCAAAAATAAATTGATTTTAGCTGTTCGGACAAAATTTATATTCATATGCGAATATCAGAAAAACTACTACTCCTATGAAGATAAACGTCATAGATTACTTTATAGTACATTAAACTAGCTTTGATTTTAGTGCTAATAGGCATCTATAATTCGAATGGTTTTTGAGATAGGTTTCCAAGGTTTTCCAGTGGCGTTGGTAGTTTTAAAAATTTAGAGCTCCGGATGAAAAATTAACTTGGCAGTCTCATCAATTTTGACTAATAATTATACATAGTTTTCATTAAGGTAATCTGAAACTAGGGTGAAATAACTGCCTCTTTTACTCCCTGGCAATTGTACTATTTCTAAAGTGGTTAAATGTTGGTGGGCCCACGTCTATACAGATTCAAATTAAAGTATTCAATTGTCCAACCTTAATTGAATTAAATACTATAATGTCACTCATCGGAAATCGTGGTTGTATTAACATTAATCACCAGAAAAATTAAATTTTTAAACACCACATAATTCACTCAGACATGGTCTGGTGTCAGAATCAGACGAAATACTAAATGGCGACTGACTGTAGAACGTTGGTCTGTTGCAATTCGTTATTCCTGCATTTATATATTACGATACAAAGTATAAATACATCTCTTTATTTTAAAATAAAAAAAAAAACTTCAAAAGAAATTATTACAAATAAAAATAAAGTGTAATTAAATTTAATATTACAACTTACACTAACGCCTGTAGAACAGATTCGATACTTAGGACTCCATCTTGACGACAGACTTACTTGGAATCCACACACAAGACTGAAACGACAAGAAACTGCTCGTAGATTCCGATTGCTACAACACATACTTGACAAACGCTCTAATCTTCCCATTCACTACAAAAAATTAGTATACACTACGATAATCCGACCAATTTAGACATATGGAATTGAGCTCT
>NW_027111802.1:48972-49594 GCF_000696795.3 Halyomorpha halys
TGATACAATATATAAGAATATCAAGATTGCAGTGAGCTGGAAATGTCACAAGTATCCCCAGACTTATTAATTAAGAAATCATTGTTTGGGTGTGTGGAAAGAACTTAACAACTGAGATGAGCAGTCGAGATCGAAGCCCATATAGAAGTTTATTCTACGATCTAAAGCGTACTTCGTTCTCAACGCATGCAAAACAGAGCTTCCTACACTGATTGAGGAACAACGCCTTAAGGTTTTTGAAATAGAATATTGCAGAAAATATTCAGAATGAAAAATGACATCACCACTGAATTTAGAAGGCTAACTTCTATTTTTATTTTTTTTATGTTTGGAGTTCTACCAATGGTCAGATTCTCCACTCAAGTTGGGTGTTTGCGGCTTTAGCGCACTGACTCACTACCAGTGATGCGGCGAGAGGGATGCGCTGGGATCTCTTGAGCTCTGCTCTACCCCTCCACACGTGGGGAATAGAGTGGGCTCAGGGATCCTCAGGTTGATTGTGTAAATATTGTATATATTATTTTATCATTATATAGTTTGATTATGTTCATCTTGTCTATTCTTTTGTTTGTATATATTTTAAGAGAGTTTTTTTTTATTATTATTATTATTTATTTTTTTT
>NW_027111802.1:51020-53660 GCF_000696795.3 Halyomorpha halys
CTAAAATCCTCTCACTGATTTATGGACAGTCATTAAAGTTTATTTTAATTATTTTTCGGAAAAAATATTTATAAAAATTCCTTATGTTGAAGCAATATTGAATAAAAATGTTATAATTTTATTAGTTTAGTCAGTTTGTGAAATCGGTTTATTTTAACTATAAGACATTTGTTTACTAAAAGAAAACATGAGATTTTAAACAAAAGTGGTGCGATCTTTTGACGGAAAAGGAGAGGCAATCCCCGATTGTTAGCTATGACGGCATTGTTTTGCAGTTTTAGTTTTCCCCCGTAAAGAGACTTACTTGGAATCCAGACACAAGACTGAAACGACAAGAACTGCTCGTAGATTCCGATTGCTACAACACTTACTTGACAAACGCTCTAAACTTCCCATTCATTACAAAAAATTAATATACACTACGATAATCAGACCAATTTGGACATATGGAATTGAGCTCTGGCTCCACCAAACCACCAAATTCCTCCCGCATCCAATCCAAAATCCCTGATGCTTCTTATTACGTTACAAATAAACTCATCCAAAAAGACCTTAACATCCGATTCGTTGCAGATTTGGCCCAAAACAGATATGCGTCTTTTCATTCCAAACTCCGTACCCATCCTAACCCATTAGTTCTTAATCTTTCATCCTTAACAATCCCTGATAATCATCCGAATATAATGGAGGGGGTAAACTGGATAAAAATGTGAAGCGAAAAAGGCGGCTATGATAGGGACGTGGTAAAGAAGTAGAGATAGTAAAAGAGCCCAAGAGGAGATAAAAGGTAGTTATTTCACCCCAATTTTTGATTACTTTAATGAAAACTACGTACAATTGCTGGTCAAAATTGATGATTCTGCCAAGTATAGGAATAAAAAATGGTGGCTTTTTAAAATCGTTTAAAATAATTAATTTTTTATTCGGAGCTCTATATCTTTACAACTACCAACACAATAGAAAATCTAAAATATTAGCCCTAATAGAGCTATTTACGTTCAATAGTTCTCGAGATATAGCTTTTTAAAAAGCAACATTTCATAAACATGTTGTATGCAACGTCCTGAAAGATAACTAACTACTTATCTTTAGTAGATTGTGAATTTATTTGAAAAATCTATATCTCAAAAACCATTCGATGTACAGATGTCTATAGCACTCAAATTAGATCCAGTTTAATGTGCTATAAAGTCGTATATGATCTTTATTTTCGTAAGAGTAGCAGTTGTCATGAAATTTGCTAAAATAAATTGATTTACAGTTGTTCGGACATATTTTATTTGCCAAATTTAAATTCATATGTGAATATCTTAAAAACTACTACCCCTACGAAGATAAGTGTCATAAACTACTTTATAGTAAGTTAAATTTCCTTTATTTTGAGTGTTGGCAGGCATATGTGCGTCTTATGGGTCTAGAGATACATTTAGTGAGTTTATTTCATCAAATATCATAAAAACTACTACTCCTACAAAGATAATTGTTATGAAATATTTTATATTAAATTTAACTAGCTTTAATTTGAGTGCTCACAGATATCTGTACATCCAATGGTTTCTGAAATAGTTTTTCATAAATCAAACTTATTGTCCGAATAACTATAAATCAATTTATTTTAGTCAATATCATGAAAACTACTATTCCTACAAAGATAAAGGTAATAAACTACTTTATAGTACATTAAACTAGCTTTAATTTGATTGCTAAAAGAAATATTTACGTCACATAGTTCCTGAGATATAGATTTCTCAAAATAAATCAACTAACTACTAATCTTTCAGTAGATTTTTAAGAAATTTTGCTTTTTAAAAAGCTATATCTCGAGAACTATTGGACGTACATAACTCTTTTAGGGCTAAAATTTCAGCAAATTTGCTCTTATTTAAATAATGTTCTATTAAATTTTCTAGTGTTATTGGTAGTTTTTATGATATAGAGCTCCAAATAAAAAAACTAATGTTTTTTTAAGGTTTTCAAACAGCCGCCAATTTTTATTTCCTGCTGCTGTCTGTTTCAGGTTAGATTACAATGGTGGACATTCCTATCAAACTCTCAATATATTTTAGCAATATTACTCAACTTCAATTGAATTTTTATTAATTTTTTAAGTGTTGTAGTTATTTTTAAGAATAAAAAGTTTGTGTAACGTTTTATGGCATCCACTATTTTTTATTACCCCTAATTAACATGGCAGATTCATCAATTTTTACTCTTAACAAAATATAGTTTATAAAAAGTTATTATATTTTCATGAGCGCTTGAAATATAATATTAAGACAACGTTGTCTGATATTTATTTAAAGTTTATAATTAGAACTATTTAATCATTTAAAAAGTAATGTGATGCTTTTATTCACCTGCATTGAGTCAATGAATTCTTTTTTAAATTATTAAAAAATTAATGTCAGCAACTAATTATTAAAAATTATTTGAATACTTAAAAAAAAAAATTAAAACAAAACTTATAGTTACGAGTTTGAACGTATTTTATAAATATAAACGTGAACACTCCTTTCGAGGGCGTAACCTTTTTGGTTTTGAAGGGGAGTGTGGAACATTTCCCTTATTTAAGTGATAACATCTCCCTCCCTGGAAGTAAGGGAAATGTTGCCAACTAAGTAATGTAATATAACTTATAAA
>NW_027111802.1:53710-59088 GCF_000696795.3 Halyomorpha halys
TAATAAACCTCTAAGTAACGCTCTTTGCCAATTTCAAGCGGAGTTTAAATATTGCTCGATTTAACCGTTTTACGCAAATACTAGGACATTGCTTCCTTAGGGTTTTAGTGGGGCAGGTACGAGCGGGAAGGAATACATTCTATTATTTTTTTGTTATTATCTCCTCATGTGAGGTTGTAACATGCCATATATAGACCAACATACTCGCTATAGGTGTTTGTTTTAAACTTAAGATAAATAAGGTTACCACGGAGGGAGGGTGTGGCGGTTTTCACGATGTTTTCTAATCCAAAAAAGGCGCTTTTTAAATATTGCATAATTTAACTGTCTTAATTTCTCATCTCGTTTTAAACAAATAATTCAAAAAGTGATATAGGACCGTTGCTTCCTAGAAGTTTTAGTGTTAAACTAAGTTTTAGTAACCAGCCGGAATGGTCCCTCTCCATTCTATGCAAGCCCCCAACTAGTATGTTACCAATGTGAAACCGCCTTCAGCGGGTCCTGTAACTCATCTTATACTGCCATACGGCAAACAAAGTCAGTATGTAATCTGTATATATACTATGCTATGTATTATATTGTATATTTGTAATTGTAATTATATAAGTAAAAAGGATTTGAAAATAAAATAAAAAAAAAAGTTTTAGTAGGGGAGGGGGTTCGTCCGGTAGCTATATACTATGTATATTACAAACACATAGCGGTATAGTATGTAATAGAGGAAATCAGTTTCTTTGACAGCATTAGAAGATTAAAATACTTTAAGAAAAAAAATCAACAATAAAGTATTGATCGCTCTCTTCGTAACGTGGCACAATAATGGCGGAGTTCCTTCCTTGAACCAATCGCATAGATTGGACAAGAACATAGATGAGTGAAAGAGACGTAGCAGTTGGAATGACAATGGCTGAATTTCTTCGTTTTCTAGGTCGGAGGGTAAGGCCCAGTTCGCCTCAAGGTGGGCGTCGAGGAGTGGTCTGCATACCTCTCCGGTCATTCAGGAGTATGAGCAGTATCTCTATCCCATAATATAATTCTAGGGGGCTATGGTCATGGGCGGGTCAAAAGAGAATGCGTGTACATAAAGAAAATATTAATTTTTTAAATAATTTTCTATTATACCCACCATATTTTAATTCTAAACAAAACAAGATTTGTTTCATAATGAAATGAAAAGTTATTTTATATTTCACAATTACAATTGGAGTTCTCTTTGATTTTTTGTAGAATTATTTTTTTTTTTTTTAGCAACAATATTTGATACTTTAATTAAAACTCTTCGTAAAATCCTCAATGCTTTGGTCACAAATAAAATCATACATAAAGACCTTAATGTTCCCTATGTAACCGATCTAGCCGAACCAGATATCACTCCTTCCATTATAAACTCTCTAACCACTCAAACCCCCTAGTTTCTAATCTTGCATCCTCTTCCATTCCTAACAATCCTCCGAGGCGCCTGAAAAGAAGATGGCCACGAGACCAGCTAATGTAAAATGTCATTAGAGTGGGTAGTACCAATTGGTAGTTTCTCTACACGCCTGTAACACTCCTACCTCCTCTACTAAATGTATTATAATGTACAGTTGTAAATAGCAATAAATAAATATAAAAAAAAAATTATATAGTGCATTCTTTTTAATTATGCTTTTGTATTTAAACATTAAAACTAAAACATTGGAGTTCGAATCTTATTTTGGATAATTTTCTAAGTAGTTTGTTCTAGTTTTTTCCTATTCTCCTAAGGAAAAATTTCTTGATCCACGTCTTGGTAAAGAACTTAGCAGACCACGAGTACAAGTATAAGCTGTTGGATAAAAAGAGAAAGTTTCTGATAGTAAATTAACCATTAAGAGATGGCCGTAAAAAAATATATTTCTTTTATAAATAAATAAAATTTGATAGTAAACAAGTACATAGTTCAAACTTTATGATTGTGAAATTAGAAAGTAGATGAAACAGGAAAAGGTAAATAGTGCTTTAAAATAATTTATTGAGAGCACAAAATATAGTGTTACGTATACGCTCCACTAATTTCCACTTTAAGATATTTTTATTTTATTTATTTTTTTTAATCATTCATTTATTGTTATTTACAACTGTATAACATATATAATACAAGTAAATTTGCTGTAGGTAAGATAGTGACATAATACAAACATGTGGAGAATCTACCCATTGATAAAACTCCAATAACATTTCTAGAAGAGAAAATCCTGAGGCCATCTTCTTTTCAGACGCCAAGGAGGATTATTAGGTAATAAAGATGAAGCCAGGTTAGAAACAAGTGGATTTGTGTGGTTTTACATGGAAGGAATGGTATCTGGTTTTGGCCAAATCGGCAACATATGGGACATTTAAGTCATGATGGATGACTTGATTTGTGACAAAGTAAGGAGCCTTAAGGATTTAGGATTGGATTCGGCAGGAATTTGATGGTTTAGTGGAGCCCCAAAGCTCAACTCGGTGTGTCCAGATAGGCCTTATAATAGTCATGTAGATCTCTTTTGTAGATGTCTTTTGTAATGGATTGCCAATTTAGACCGTTTGTTTAGTAAATGTTGTAATAGTCGAAATCGACGAGCAGTTTTCTGTCTCTTCAGTCTTGTATGAGGATTCCATGTCAGTCGTTTGTCGAGAGTCCGTAGTCGGATCTGTTCGACACGAATAAGTGGGGTATTATTAAAGGATACTGTTGGACAAGAGGTCATTGGTTTACGACTAAGGGTAAATGTGATTTGGTGGGATTTATTTGAATTAATTTTAATCCTCCAATTTTGGCACCATTCTTCAAGGATGGTGATGTGGGATTGGAGAGTTTGGGATACAATGTAAGGATCATTGTTCGCAGACAATAGGCATGTATCATCGGCATACGTGGTGAGGATAGTATTAGGATGGGTTGGGATCTCAGCTGTGAAAACTGTATAAAGGATAGGACCAAGGATACTACCCTGAGGTACACCAGCAAACTGATGGAACAGGGATGAATAAGCGCCGTTGTAATTTACTTGAAATAATCTGTCGGAGAGATAAGAACGGACAATAAGAAATTATATAGGGGGTAGGAATTTACGGATCTTGTATAGCAGTCCTGGGTGCCAGACTCGATCAAATTTTATTTTTCAAATTATAAAAAAGATGGTAAGAAGTGTGGACAAAAGAAAACAAATAATTATTTGCTAACGTTTCGCTCCACTTTGTATAGCTTCACCTAGATTGTTCCAGTCAATAGATTTCGAAACAGTCTATAGCTATACACTATGTATATTAGAATCTATTTTCTAATTTCAGGTACTATTAAATTTTGCCCGATTTATTGAAACAGCTATGATGAAGCTCTACAAAGCTCTCCCGATATTTACCCCACATGTCGGCAAATAAATAGTTGTTAACTGTTTTTTGTTTTCTTTAGAACGCAGCCCAAGAGCTGAAAAAAGTCAGTTCTGTCACCCAAATTTTTGGTTACTTTAATGAAAACTATGTATAATTACTAGTCAAAACTGATGAGTCTGCCAAATATAGGTAGGGAGAATAAAAAATGGCGGCTTTTTAAAAACGTTGAAAATAATTAATTTTTCATTTGGAACCCTATATCATTAAAACAACCGACTACAATAGAAAATCTAAGAGAATATCATTTAAATTAGAGTAAATTTGCTAAACCGTAAGCCCTAATAGAGCTATTTACGTTCAATAGTTTTCGAGATATAGCGTTTTAAAAAGTAATATTTCATAAAAATGTTGTACAGAACGAACTGAAAGATCAGTAGTTAGTGAATTTATTTTTAAAAATCTATATCTCAAAAACCATTTGACGTATAGATGTCTAATAGCACTCAAATTAAAGCTAGTTTAATGAGCTATGAAGTAGTCAAATACGTTTATCGTCGTTGTTCGGACAAATTTTCATTTGCTAAATTTATATTCATATACGAATATCATAAAAACTACTACCCCTACGAAGATAAGTGTCATAAACTACTTTATAGTAAGTTAAATTTCCTTTATTTTGAGTGTTGGCAGACATATATACGTCTTATGAATCTAGAGATATATTTTTTCAAACATTAAACATTTTATACGAACAACTAGAAATTAATAGTTTGTGAATCTATTTTGTCAAATATCATAAAAACTACTGCTCCTACAAAGACAAACGTTATAAACTATTTTATAGCAAATTTAACAAGCTTTAATTTTAGTGCTGACAGACCTTTGTACGTTCTATGGTTTCTGAAATAAAGTTTTTCAAAACTCTAATTTATTGTCCGAACAACTATAAATCAATTTATTTTAAGAAATTTCATGAAAAATAGTATCCCTATGAAAATAAAAGTCATAAACTACTTTATAGTACGTCAAACTAGCTTTAATTTGAGTGCTGATAGACATCTATACGTCACATAGTTCCTTAGATTTCTCAAAATAAATTAACTAACTACTAATCTTTCAGTAGATTTTTATGAAATGTTGCTTTTTAAAAAGCTATACCTCGAGAACTATTGGACGTAAATAGCTCTATTATGGCTCATATTACAGCAAATTTACTTTTCTTTAAATAATGTTCTCTTAGATTTTCTAGTATTGTTGGTAATTTTAAAGATATAGAGCTCCGAATGAAAAATTAATGGTTTTTAAGGTTTTGAAACAGTCGCCCTACCTATACTTGGCAGATTCAGTTTTAACTAGTAATTATACATAGTTTTCATTGAAGTAATAAAGAATTGGGGTGAGACAACTGCCTTGTTTTCTTCCCGGCTCTTGTACTACTTCTTCATAATTTGAAATAATACGGTCAATCATTATTAATACATATAATTTTTATTTTTATTTCGAAGCCAATTTATTTAAATTACCAAAAATGTCATTGAATTCTAATCAAGAATCCTTCCATACAAGTTATTAATATTCTTTTTTAATTATAATTCCGGTTTTGACCCTTCCAGTACTTATTGGCCTCAACTCAACCTCCACTGTTTTCAACATCAGTTATTATCTCTAGGAGTTCTAATTTGCCTCTGATGTCGCTTAGAAGATTTCAGTCTGAATGTTATTATTTTCAATATAGATGATTGTGATAATAAATTCTGTAACTAAGAAATTGAATTTTGTATTTTTGCTAAAATATTTTTTGAAAAACTTGAAAAAAAAATACAGTAGCCAATTTAAAAAATTACTATTGGGTTATTCCACGTCAAATGGATACAGTTTTAAAACCTTACCATCTCAGATTTTCTTCGAACTTAGAACAGATGTATAGGTATATACCTGAGAAAACGTGAAATTCAACTGAGATATATCCAATCGTTTTTTAATCAAAGAGCTGTTACTCCTCAGAAATGGGTTTTAAAAAAGTATATATATTTTCTGTTATT
>NW_027111802.1:59808-62352 GCF_000696795.3 Halyomorpha halys
TGCGGCTGTTGCGGTAGGATGTCGACCATGGTGTTACTGATCTGACATGAGGTTTTCCTTAGGGGTCTTCACTTTCACCAACCCTTTTCTCCATTTATATCAACGATCTTCCTGATTCCATCCACCACGCACAATACCACTTACATGCAGACAATCTCCAAATCTATCTATCCTTCCATCCCTGTGAGATGCTTGAGGCAATTCAAAAGATACAAGAAGCATTAACGCGTGGGCGTTTAACAATGATTTGAACCTGAATGCTAAAAAAACCAAGGCTATTCTTATTGGTTCCAAGCGCCTCCTTCATTCCCTCCCTTACTATCCCCTACTCTTCCTTAACAACCAACCGATTCACTTCCATCCTACAATAAAAAACCTTGGAGTCACCTTCGACGAACACCTCTCCTGGAATAATCACATTACCCAAATAACACGCAAATCCATAACTGTACTCAAAACTTCCTAAGATTCTGTAATTCCATTCC
Organism: Halyomorpha halys; assembly: GCF_000696795.3. Classification (NCBI taxonomy): domain Eukaryota; kingdom Metazoa; phylum Arthropoda; class Insecta; order Hemiptera; family Pentatomidae; genus Halyomorpha; species Halyomorpha halys. Next base: position 60,294 of record NW_027111802.1, read on the forward strand.
TCAGAACACCCGTCAGCTCCTAGTATCCTCTATCGTCTTCGTCCACTTCGACTACGGTTCCTTGGACTATGGAGGGCTATCTGCAGGACTAGAGTAGAAACTGAAAAGATTCATGAATTGCTTTGTAAGATTCATCTTTGGGTTCCCAAGGCGCTCTCACATCTCCCGCTGGTATACCGAGTTGAAGTGGCTCTATCCAACCTCCTTGGTGTTTTCCTATTCCAAGTTCTTAAAATCAAAAAACCTACCTATATCCTTGATCTCCTCACTCTCCGTTCATCCATCCACTCATTAAACGTTCATTTGCTAAATCGTTCGTCACACGTGCAACCTCCTCCTGGAATTTCCCTCCCATCTCTATTCGCCACTCCTCATCCATTCTTTCCTTTAAACAATACCTATTCCTCCACTTATTGTATAAACAAACCTCCGCATCATTGTAATCAAATAGGCATATATTGATTAACATTATAAACTGTAGTTAAGCCAATATCCCAATGTAATTTCATTTTACTTACTGAAAACGTGTAAATGTTTGCTAGACAAAAATCTTAATATATGAACCATGTATTTATTCTTAATAAATTATTTTTTCATTTCATTTCAAAATCATAAGTAATCAACATGTTGCCTTAGTCAAATTATTTATCATTAGTCATTAACACATTAACTAGTTTATAGTATTTAGTATCACATTAACGAGTTTATAATCTCTTTTTAAATTACAATAACAGAATTTAAACAGAGATTATAAACATAAATACTAAAATATGTGATACTATATACTATAAACTAGTTAATGTATTAAATACTAATGATAAATCATTTGACAAAGGCAAAATGTTGATGTTGAAAGAGGTTTATTCAGAATGATGGTTTCGGCTGTGATAGTGTAATAAGATACTTTAAAATGGCCGGAATGGCCGAAACGTTGGAGTGTTATAATAATAAAAAAATTGTTGAGACTAAATGGATGTTTTTTATAACTTCAAATGAAAATTGCATTGTATATAATTAAAATTTGTATTTTTATTATCTAAGGAAGTATATATTTTAAATTTCTCAAATTTATTCCTTACATATAGTGTATTAAATCACATGGCACAATATAAAGGCGGTATGAAAACGGATCGACTGTTAAAATATTGAAAACTGAAGCAACGCATTAAATAATTATTGAATAAATGCAAATATAATATTTTTTCATAAAAATAAACATAAGACAAACATGAATAATGATTCACTTAAAATATTTGCTCTTAAAACACGATTATAAAATTTAATGTCTTTACAATCCAAAATCCTTCGTAAAATCCTCAATGCTCTTTATTTTGTTACTAATAAAACCATCCATAAAGACCTAAATATTCCTTATGTAACCGATCTAGCCCGAACCCGATATTATTCCTTCCATAATAAACTCCCTAACCATCCAAACCCACTTGTTTCTAACCTTGCTTCCTCTTTTATTCCTGGCAATCCTCCAAGGCGCCTGAAAAGATGGCTTCGCGACCTTATATTGTAAACTGTTTTTAGAGTTCTACTACTATGTAGTTTCTCTACATCCTGTATCGTATCATTATGTCATTATGATCAAATTTACTGGTTGTATTTTTTTATACAGTTGTAAATATCAACAAATAAATAAAAAAAAAATAAAAAAAAATTTAATGTATTGAATATTCGATTAATTTAATCTATGTTTTACTCAAGCCTTCAATGACCTCTATATTATATCCATGACGAAGTAGTTCTCTATAATTCAATGGAACGCTACTTAGTAAAACCAGTTTTGATATAACGTAGCGTGCGCCATTACAAGTATAACCAGGAAAATCAGTTTTCAGGACACCAATATCTGAAATGAACAGGCCGTGGCACCGATATGGCAATGACCTTAAAACAATTCATTTCCTCAAATTTATGGACTGTATAAAGTCCTTCGGTCGATTTTACAATCCGTTTGTCTTTTATCCTTTGTAAATGTCCGGGAATTTCAATGAAAGTCATACAGTCTTTGATGTACTCGTAAGTTACAATTATGTTAAATGACATGATA
>NW_027111802.1:63252-79367 GCF_000696795.3 Halyomorpha halys
CCAGATAGTCATGTAGATCAGTCTTTTGTAATGGATTGGAAGACCGTTGTCTTGACCCAGAGAAATGTATAAATATATAATTGATCAGTCATTCTTGTAGCCTATCCACGTTTTTAATGAGTGTTAATAGGTTACAAAAAAAAACATGTTTCTCTTAATTTACTGACTCTTAAATTATTTCTTTAAAAATAATGTTTTTTTAAATTAATGTTTGGCAATTACAAGGATTAATTGTTTTTATTTTTAAATATATCGGGTTGGCCTATGTTGTCAGAACAATTAAGGACATTATAGGATTTAAATTGCAAACAATATTTAACCTTGAAAGGGGTCACACGTTAGAATAAAATAAGACTACTGTAGGAGGGAGGCGTTTGAGCCAATGGGGGCCTTGCTATTGGCCACCTGGTTTACTACCGTGCCAGTTAATGAACTCGATTATCAGTTCGGTGATTATAGATTGATTGTATCGATTTGTAGTTTATCATTCGCTGAGGCAAAAGAAGATAACTTTTATCATCTGTTCGCATTTCCCAACAAGTGATAATTAGCATGTTTATAACATTTAAAAATACATACTAGTGGGTTTGGGTGGTTGGGAAGTTTATCATGGAAGGAATGGTATCTGATTCTGGCCAAATCGGCAACAAATGGAACATTGAGGTCCTGATGGATGACTGAATTTGTGACAAAGTAAGGAGCATTAAGGATTTAAAGAAACATTTTTCGTTTAGTGAGAAATTTGATCATTTAGTGGAGCTCCAAAACTCAATTCCATAATTCCAGATAGGCCTTAGTCATGAATGAGTCTTATGTAATTAGTTGAAAGTTTAGAACGTTTGTCTAGTAAGTGTTGTAATAGTCCGAATTGAGAGCGGTTTCCTGTCTTTTTAGACTTGTATAGAGATTCCAAGTCATTTGTCTGAACATACCTGTAGGAAATCAGATGAAGTGAAACAAAATTAAAAAAATGGTGCAAACAAGAAAGATGATCCAACTGAAAAACAATAGAAGGTTGTAGAAAGGACAGGAAGATGACTAACGTCTAAGGTCTAAGAAGAAGCAATTATTTTGGAGATATAGCCTGCAATGTAAAACAGTTCCTATTAGATCTTTATTCAACCCAGTTTCACATAATATTTACACAAAATTCGTCACATCGCTTATTACAGCTAATTCCAAATTCATATACTTCAATCAACAATAATTACACAAACAAACTTTAAGAGAGAAAATTAAATGAAAACATTGATAACCCTCTGGATATCATAAAAGTCTTTGTGTCACTTGCCAACGTCTGCGATGGTACCTAACCCCGAGGGTGACAAGGGTCAGAAAGGGATCAGCACCTGTCAACGCAAAGAGACTTTTCACAGCAGTATTATGGGTAAAATGTTAAAGGGACAAAATAGCTATCAACTGGATGCTTTGTCGGCAGGCAGGTCAATTATGCTTTATCCCAAACATTTCTAGGCCTATGTGATCTATTCTTCGGGGTGTAGATAAGGTATCCAATGAGGAAATAGATTCCAAAAGGTTGAAGCCCCGACATCTATGTGGAGGAGCTGGAGAACAAGAAGAAGGAAGACAGATCTAGAGAGAGGTTCACCTTCTCTAGTCACGTCAGGAAGAGGCTTAAGCTAGCCCGACAGAAGTCGTATAGACTCTATCACCTGCTCACCTCACAGCAGATCTCGCTCCGCCTCAAGCTGAAGATCTACAAGGCCATCATACGTCCGACTCTGCTCCATGGCGCACCACTCATGCGGCACCTCTACCGGACCACGTTAACCAAACTGCAGAGCTTCCAGAATTCCCTCCTTCGGCGAATAGTCAGAGGAACCACACTCCAAAGGGCCAGGGATAGTGTTATCAGAGAGGAGCTCCAACTCCCTTCTGTGCCGGAATTCATAGGCCGTAGGCACATCAAATTCTTTGATGGGCTGAAAGCCTGTTCCAATCCCCTATTTCGAGAAATCGCCCTCCCCCAAGACCTGGGAGGGCCCTCTTGGTCGACGTCCTCGCCGAGAGAAGGACTTCTGGCTCTGCAGCCTGAAGTCACCCACATCCTAACACCAACAGCCGGAATGGTCCCCATTCCTTGTTAGCCCCTAACTATTAAGTCAATCAATGTAAGAACCGCCTACAGCGGACCAAGTAAATTACATCTTATAATGCCGTAAGGCAAAGCAAGATAAATTGTAAATTGTATTATGTATAGTTTCTCAGTTGATAAGTTGTATATATAATTGTAAATGTTTTAATAAATAAGTAGAAGAGTAAGAGGTAGAAAAAAAAAACTAGAGAGAGGGACTTGGAACTGGCAGTGGAAAGAGGATGGACTTCGACCAGAGGAAGAGCAAAAGAAAGATAGATTCTTCAGATTTGGAACTCTACGGCTTCCAAGATTTCAACAACACCCACGGCATTCACAATCCATTCAGCCATTCATAGACATATTAGGTAATAATTCATAATGTAATTAATATTTTATAGCATACCATATTATATGTTCATTTCATTCATTATATCACTATACTATCATATTACCCAATACCACTCCTTATTATATTATATGTTTCAATGGTAACAATATTTTATACATATAAAGATATATAATTGATAAACTGATAAACACAAAAGCCCTTTGGAAAAGGAATTCAATACTAATAATTTTGTAAGACTCGAATAATTTTAATTAATAGATAAATATATGTGGATAATTACTGAAAGTAATTATCCTGGCATCTCACATGCTTGGTGAACCCACTAAGGCTTCTTGAATAATCTGAAAATCTGAAAAGTTTACAGGCCTTGAAGAAGGACACGTAATAGATTTCCATTGAACTTAAAACATTCCGGGATTAGAGAGTTCATGGACAATCCTTTGTCCGATCACTGCAAAGTCCGACAAAGTATTTGCATTACGAAAAAGAATTTGTGTTAGTACTTGTTCAATACATTCATTTAGACTTATCTTTCTTAGTAAAGGCCTTTTCTACTAAGAAATATTTAATACTTAATAATATTAAAATACTTAATAGCAGCAAGCGGTTTGTGTGGTCTACAACTTTGGTCCTAAGTTACAGGAAATTCTACCACAGTGTGGTGTGAGATATACTTAATTTATAAACGTTATTTAATTAAGATAAATTAATACCAAGATACAGCTGTATAAGACCATGGTGAGACCAGTTCTCACTTATGCCTCCGAATGCTGGACACTACCCAGGTCAGAGGAAGCCCTTCTCCTGAGGTCCGAGAGAAGAATATTGAGGAAAATTTATGACCCGGTCTGTGCTGATGGGATCTGGAAGATGAGAACAAATGCTGAACTGGCAGGCCTCTACAGGAACCCAGATATTGTAAGGTTCGGTTGTACGGCTTCGGTGGGTGTATTAAAAATGACCCAGGATCAGATTCCTAGGCTGATCCTGGACAAAAAGATACATGGGACAAGGAGAGTAGGAAGACCCCGGCTTCGATGGATCGATGGAGTGGCAGGGGATGCCAGGTCTATATTTGGAATCCGCAATTGGAGAGCAGCGGCAACCATTAGAGGACTGGCGAACGAAGTTCCGGGAGACATTGACTCTACAAGAGTTGTAGCGCCACAGATCATGATGATGATCATGAGAAGATAAATATAACATGTAGTAATACTTACAACTATTTACTACTAACTACAACTTGTCTCCTAGAGTATTTTTTCTTTACAGATATTTTTGACTACTCTTTATAATATATAATATAGAATGATCATATCTCTATAAAAGTCAGGCGGGCATAAGTTAAAACTAGAAGAGGTGGTTGTCTATGTGGAAGGTTTTAACGAATTTATGGCTAGTGTGATAATTTTATGTGTTCCGTTTAAACGAAAGATATGAACAGGAGGTACAATTCATGCATATACCTAATAGCAAATAGTATGCATGCTAAGTAATACTAGCAGAGACTAATACTACTAGAGTAGCAGGGAAAAGGGAAAAAACAGAAGAGAGAAGATGCCGCCTTCATTCACCTAAGTGAGTACACTTTGATTTTCATAACCATAAATCTACATATGTTTCTTTTCGGCTGCCCCATTGTAACCTGTAATTATCCCATAAATTCAGTATATTGTTTTTCTCTTGTTCTATGTCCACAAACCTATAAATTCACCTGTGTTCTGATTCAAGTCCTTCAACTAAAATACAGTCCACTCATTAACCCAACCAGCATTCTGAAGTGAGGTAATGCCTGGCCTTCAGTTGAAGGTACACTTCATAGCCTCGGTGTTGTGTATTATTGGATCTGTGACGTGAACAATAAAACCATTGGTGATTGTAAACCACGAGAAGGAGGATATAACAAATGAAGTGAGAGTGAACAAATGAAGTCTAGTTTTGAGTCGTCGCTTCTCATGTCAGGGTTAGGAAGGAGGGAATCGTCCTAGTACAAGAGCCCAAGAGGAGAAAAAAGGCAGTTATCTCACCCCAATTTTTGATTACTTTAATGAAAACTATGTATAATAAATAGCAAAAATTAATGAGTCTGCCAAGTATAGGAAATGAAAAATGGCGGCTGTCTCAAAGCGATAAAAAAACACATTTTTCATTCGGAGCCCTATATCTTAAAATGTTGGAACAACACAAGAAAACCTAAGAGAACGTCCTTTAAAGAAGAGTAAATTTGCTAAAATATGAGCCCTAATAGAGTTATTTACGTTACATAGTTTTCGAGATATAGCTTTTTAAAAAGTAACATTTCAGAAAAATGTTGTATGAGACACTGAAAAATCAGTAGTTAGTGAATTTATTTTGAAAAATTTATATCTCAAAAACCATCTGACGTACAGATGTCTATTAGCACTCAAATTAAAGCTAGTTTAATGAGCTATAAAGTAGTTTATGATGTTTATCTTCGTAGGAGTAATAGTTTAAAGGAAATTTGCTAAAATAAATTTATTTATAGTTGTTCGGACAAATAATCATTTGCCAAATTTATAGTCATATGTGAATATCATAAAAACTACCCCTACGAAGAAAAGTGTCAGAGATTACTTTATAGTAAGTTAAATTTCCTTTATTTTGAGTGCTGGCAACCTCGTCACTGCAGCAGCACCGGTTCGAATTCGGCCAGGGAGGGTTAACTTTTATTTCGTAACGGTCCCATGAAATGAAAACTTAATCCCCACACCAAGGTTAGAATAAGGTGGTAACTTGTTTGCCAGAAATGACCTAGTAGTGGCTAAACATAAAAAAAATTATCTATTGTTGTTCGTTTAAAGAATCATTTCTTTTTTTAATACTTTCAATTGTTTCATTTTATAATACGATTATATTCATTGCCACACGGAATAAAATATTAATATAATTTAACAACAGGTCTATGAAAATATATTTAATAAAAATATATATATATTTCTGTAAAAATAATTTATAGAAATTTGTAATTATGATTTTTCATTTTATTTATATATGTATCGGAACATTAATAACCGAAATACATTTTAAATAAGTGGCCCAATTAAGTCAAATTACAATCTAAATCATGCTTGAATTAATATTTGGGTCAGCAGATTTCCGTACCAAGGCAAAAAAGAAATGTTAGCCTAAACCACTGATCACATTCTATCAAACTAATGACTTTAAATGTGGGTTATCAAAGAGGATGAAGGTTGAACGATCACAAATTCGCATGTTCGAATCCAGATATGGTTTATTTTTTCTGAAATAAAGACCAGTTTTAGTCCACGAGCCAGCTGGTACTTATATAATATCGGCACAGCATAGAGTTCTGATAAACACCAGACCATTAGGTAATTTTTGTTACTATAACTGATACTTTCTTTAAATACAGTTTTAGATTTTTCTCGAGTTTGCGGCTTTAGCGAACTTGCTCAGCCTCCACTGGCTCACTACCAGTGATGTGGCGAGAGAGATGCGCTGGGATCTCAAAGAGCTCTGCTCTACCTCTTATAAGTGGGGGATAGAGTGGGCTTAGGGATCCTCAGGTCAATTGTGTAAATATTGTATATAACAGTGTAAATATGACAAGAGATTATATTATTTTATCATTATGTTATTTTATTTATTTATTTTTTTCATACTATGTGTTGATTATGTTCATTTTGTTTATTCTTCTGTTTGTATATATATTTTTTTCATTTATTTATTTATTAGTATTCTTATTTCATTTTATTTTAGTATGAATGTGATCCCCATAACTGTGTGGCAGATTGTAATATCTATCAATAAATAAAAAGTATAAAAAAAAAAAACAGATTTTCTTCGAAAAAAAAATACTCTATTGAAGAAGTTCAGAGAGGTCTGTGGGATGCATTTTAATGGGGTGTATAAAAAAAAAATGATCTTTTTTCAACCAAATTATTTGAGATGCTCGATGGATTCGAATACTTTCAAATTCATAGGCATTGTCATTTTGAAATACATTCATCAATAATTCAGCGAGTGAGTGGTAGGAAACAAGTACAGGAGTGTTTGGAACTGAGGGAGTTGAGGCGTCGTCTTTAGCAACCTTTTGACTGCAGCCACAGTGGTAAAAACCACCTTTTTCTTGTAAAAACCTCAAAATTCTTTAATTCTTCAGTAATTCTCATGGATTCCTATGATTTTTTTTTTTTTAATTTTGATTATATTTTCAGATGCAAAAATACTCATAGTATTTATTTTTGATTATTGTTCTCACCTTTTTTTGGTTACACCTTCCAAGAAGGCCCCTGTCTTCGTACGTCTCAATACGTCAATGAAACTAACACAAAAGTTGCTCCAATGTGTACACTTTTATATCAATGTATCAAGCTCATTTTTTTCGGGTCTATCAAAAATACGCAAATACGAATTTTCCCATTATTAAATTGATATTTAGAAATTTAGAAAAAAATATTTCAAGAAAGAAACCTACTTTTGAAAAACTACAATTTGTTCAATTTATTTGGTAATGCCTAGGCCGAAATATTTTTTGTTAGTTTAAACAACAATAACCAGTAAAAACTTTTTCCTAATGCCGAAATAATTGATAGGAGAACCAATTACGGTGAATTCGTGTATAGGTATTTGAGTCTAAGGAACCACACTCATCAACATGATTAGACAAATTTCATTTTGGAGGGTTTTTCCACACTTTCCAGTGCGATTCGAATCCGGCCTTTCCTGGCGGTCCCAAGGAATAGAAACTTAACCCTCTCTTCATAGTTAAAATAGGCTAGTTACCTCTAGATAACACCTCCTCTCTCCTTCCTCGTATGTCAGAAATGATTAAAAAGGGGATAGTAAAAAAAAAAAAGTTAAGCCCAGTTTTATTAGGTCGATGCATATGAAATGTCTATTTTGTTTTGTTTTTTTCATGCTAATATTTCTCTTCATGTTTTCGTTATGCTTTTGTTTTTGGCAAAACCCCGTTTATAGTCGTATCGTCCATCACCAGAGTCACATTTCAACAAAAGTGATTTTCTAATAAGTGTTCCTTGTTTTGAATTTTGTACCGATGTTAATTCCATCGATAGTGGTGAAATTTTTTTGTATGAGTGTAAACTTAATGATAATGCTGCAAAAGCTGCACAAAATCTCTCCCCAACCGAGTTTCATTTTTTTTTTTTTTTAACATTTGGATCTGTTTTTACGGGCTAAATAGTACAAAAATGAAGACAGCCTAAAAATTCGATATCTAAATTTATTCATTCTAAAGATCATAATTTTTTAAAGATTGGAATCTAAGCTTTAAAGTCCCGCTGGGAAAAGTGTATTGAAGCGACTGGAACATATTTTGATTAAATAAACAGCTTGTGAAAAAAGATATTCAGCTTTAAAAATCCGACATTTCATATGCACCAAACTAACATCATGGATGTTATTCGGTATTTAAAGCGTTTAATTTCCTTTAAAAATATAGGTTACTTCTATTTCTATTCTGTATTTATTACATTTAATATTTTTTCTACTATTGTCTGTTATTTTTTTTTTTCCGAACCCTCTAAAACAGAAATAAAAAGTGAATTAGTAGTGCATTACTGTGAAAAAGAAAATTAATTCGTGTTGTGTCTTACCTTTTACTACCTTTGGTATTTTAAGGTTACCCGTTATGTTTAATATCATATATGAGCTACCCATTCTAAAAAAGGAGCTATTTTAAGTCCGAAGGTGAGGGGCCTCCTCGTGTTGTATTGCATATAAGATAAAAATAAAAGCATTAATTAAGAAAATGATAGATAATGGTGAAATAATAAGAAAATTGTCTGTTACAATCTGTTTCTTTTGTTTTGTACGGAACAAAGAAATTTTATGTTTTGTATTTTTAATCACGAATTAAAACCATTACAACTCCTAACTTCATTATCTAGCGATTATCAAAAAAATTAAACATTATTAAGGAGAGTGACACTAAATTATTTAATAATAAATTGATACTGAGAGACAATGGCAGACGCAAGGAAATAAAATATCGAGCGAAACAAAAAATAAATTACCACGGCTGCTAACCGACCACAAAAATGTCATCTAAAGAAAGTACTCACACATTAAAAAGTAATGATGGGAAAACATCATAAAAAAAAATAAATAAATAAAAATAAAATCAAATATTATAATATTTGTATGAACAGCGCCTTAAGGTTTTCGTAAATAAAGTCCGAAATATTCGGACCGAAAAAGGATAAATTAACGGGAGAATTTAGAAGATTACACAACGCTGAAGGGACCTGCGGTAAATATAATTCAATTTATAACATTGCGGCGTGTAAGGTCGTAGGGCTTAGTAACGAGCAGATCCCTAAAATCTTAATAAACACTGAACCAACGGGTAAACGTCCGAGGGGTAGACCGAAGCCTAGATGGGAGGATCACGTTAAAACAGATTTAGTGGAATTCGGTTTGGAGGGTCATCACTGGAAGGATGTATGCAGAGAGCGTTTAGTAGTATCGGCATCGAACCTTCGGGTTCGCTAGGCCTTTATTATTATTATTATTATATTTGTATTAGATTACACGAGTCGGACAAATACAACCGAAATACAATACAAAATACAGTACGAAAGTACGGAATACAAGCGAAAATTCATTAATTGCTATTTGAATAAACCCTATACGTCGATAAATGAACAAATCAAAAATATCTTGGAAATATTTAAAGATTCTGCGTGCCATTGGATGCAATTGCACCAATTACAAATCACCTTCTACTCCATTTTTATAAATATAAACATTCAGGTGAATATCTCTGAATTATCTGTTAACGCCATTTTGAATAGATAATTTGTAAATATATAGCAAATAGTATCAGTATTTAATTTATTTTCATTCAAATTATTTTTTTTGGAATTTCTGTTTGTTTGAAAAGAAACATTTTGTGTTAAAATATTCAAGAGTTAGAAACTAAGGATTGAAAACAGTTGCTTAGGCGTTGCATAGCAACAGGGTGACGATCTACGTTTCTAAATGAGCTTTTAATAATTATTTGTCTAGTTTAATACATTACCAGCCCTGTTAATTAACATTTCATTGTTAATTGTGACTATTACAGTGCATTACCAGACTGCGTATTAGTTCGACCTGTGGTTTAAAGACATTTTGATCATTACAATCCACAACCAGTCCCTGACTTTCCTCATTAAGTGCCATTAAGTGTGGCCATTTTGTTTTTATATATCTTGACTCTTAATTGTGACTAATAAATAATACAGTCCACTGCGTTTCTGAATACAATTGTAGTAATTAATTTAATTAAGGATTAGAATAATGAATGTATTAAAGAACCAGTATAGACGTGGGACCACCAACTTTTGATCAATTTGAGATTTGTAGCACTATTTATATCTACGAAGCAATAACCTACACATCTTTACAGCAAGAAATGTCTTCCTCTGACCTACCGAAGACCTATCGCCCATCTCGTGTCGGACCATTCAGAGTTATCTATCCAGTGTTTATTTTATATATACTCATTGATTTTATAAATTTGTTTCTTTCATTTCATAATGCGTATTGCTAATTAATTTTTCTCCAAAAAGGTTTTTTTATTTTAAATATTTTGTTTTAGATTAATTGTTTTTTATTTATGATTGTTTGAGAGTGGTTTAGTTTATTATAAATGAACACAATTTTGATCCTTCTTTTTCTCTCAACTTTTTATTCTTTATAATTCTCCAACGTTTCGGCCCTCAGGCCATTTTCAAGGCTAAAACTTACAAATTTGTTTTTGTTTTTACATAATTTATTATATGTAATATAATATAATTGTTTTATTATATGTTGTCACCAAACAAATGTTTATATCCGAGCTTGTTTGTTGTTTGTTCTTAAAAGCTCTCCTCCGAAAATATCAAGTCGATTTAGGTGGCTTAAACAATACCATTGAAATAATTTCGAATAATTCCTGTAAGATCTAATCTGAATATATCGACATGAGATCATTAAAAATATAGACATACTGGGGGAGCTGACGTCATAGGTATATAAAAGAGAGCGCGCACACTCTGGCGGTAGTGAAAGTGAAGTAGACCTTCCCCCACCAAGGAGAGCTAGGAACAGCTCGCCTCCCCGCACCACCCTCAGTAAGCAGTCAGTCATGGAGTGGGCAACACGAATTGCCTTCGTACTTCTAGTCTTCGGCATCTGTAAGTACCATCAAAATATACAACTTTAGTCTTATATTATAAGCTATCTGCGGTGACAAAAGCGCGAAAGATCTTTTGGTACAGCCAAAAATCAAATATTATTATTTTTTTTTTTAATTTCTTATCTATAATCAGAAAGTAACTGATTTGGATGAAAATTTAATTTGAAACATTCATTTAATAAGTCAAGAACCCATTGTTATCTATATTTTATTTTTATTTTTGGATACAAATGTCTATGATAATTCAGTGATGAATTTATGACGATGAGTTGTTGTTTTTTTTTTTTGGTTATACTCCTACTGCCATTTTCATAACATTTAATTTTATATACATCATTTATTATGGAATTATAGTAATCCTGGAGTGAGTAATTCAACCTCATGCTGCTCCAAAATTCCAAAATTTGTTCAATAATGAAACAGCGCATTATAGTGTGACTTTGCAGTGGCCGGAGTCGCTCCCTTTTCCTAGAGCGTTAAAGTCTCTGAGACGCATACCCTCCTGCGGCATAGAAATCACTGACCTGGGCTCCCGGTACCGTTGGCTCGGCATCCCGTTCTCCTTGCCGGGAAGAGGGCGACCTCAGGACTCAACGAGGTCACCCCCTCCTCGACTTCTTACATAAGCTCCCTTGCCACGAAAATGTTTTACAATGGAGCCCACTTTCACTAATTTATTTACTTTCTCCTTCAAAGGCTTTTAAATTCCGTTCCAAACCGGAGGAAAGGGTCTAACGTATACCTCATACCAGGCCTAAAAGCCTCCGGAAATTTTATTCATAAAGCGTAAAACAGAGTAAAAAAAAGAAAAACCCATGAACAGGAAAATAAAAGGGAAAAATATAATTGCGTTGCATAAAAAGAACCGGTTTAGGGTTAAATAACCTAGTGCGGAGGAAGGTTCTCCAGCGCAGCTGGAAAACGATTAGCATAAATTAATTTGCGAGAAGGCTGTAAGCGGCAGTTGTGCAACCCCTCGAGATAAGCGCATTGTGCGCATGCGATTGCCACGCGCAGGACCTTTCAAAAGACAAATTCATTTGTCGAATCATCTGTTCGAGAGAAGAAAGGCGACAAAAGATTTCGCAACATTGCGTAACGAGGGAAAGAATGCTGTCACATAACGGGCGAGTGGTCGCAGTACCTGTAGTCTCGAATTTCCAGACAATAAGTATATAATAAAATCTAAGGAGCGGTTAATTATTATTGGCCTTTCTAAAACGTGTTGGACAACCTGTTTGTGATATAACCCTTTCTAGGTGCGACCGAAGCTTATACGCAAATCTACGCAATCTATATAATAACAAATCGATTCTTAATCTGATAAAATTTAAATTCTAAATGCTTATATCTATAACTTACAATTCTTCAGAAAAAATATGTTGTAGAGAATAATTATTTAAAAACATGTAACCACAAAATTATAATTATAATTTCAATTTTTAAAAGTTTTTTTTTTAGCCAATTTACTTAATTCTAAAAGATTTAATTTCAACGAAATTCTAAAAACCTCTACACCGAAAGTGGACCAACTTGTAACATTTAGGCGACCTTTGAATACAAATGGCCAATATACAAGTTTCTGTTGCTCAGGTAAAAAATAAGTATGTCGAAATCTGAACCACTGTGCACCGGTGCATTCGATCTTCGATCAATTGTTAATTTTTTTGTTAAATTATTAATAAAAATTTATTATCAGAGCATCTCATATAGATAAGATTAATTTTTAAATGAAAATATCGCTTTGTAACATCTATTTAACTTGGCGAAATCTTAATTTATTTTCCAAATAAAGCTGTTTATGGGCTTTATATTTGTCCAACAAAAATTTACTTTTGAAAAGTGTATATTAATTTTTACTAGACAAACTTCCCAATTATAAACAGAGATCTCATAACCTAATTTTAAAATATGCCCCCAAAAAAATAAATCTGTTCCTATTGTAACTGTTAAACAGATTAAATGCCAACTCTATGCATCTTTCGAGAAAAAAAAATTTTTTTGTGCATGTGCTGATTCAAATGACACAAAGGACATAACCAACGAACAAAATTTATTTATGAAATACCATGAGCCATATGAATACATCTTATTTAAATGTATTTATATGAAGTATAGAAGGATAACAATTGCTATCTGTGAAATCAAGGATAACATTTAGTGAAAGCGAGAAAGCCAGAGAGTTAGAAACCAGACATTTCGTTTTATAAGCGTTCACTAACGGAACATTCTCACCCGGAGGAGTTTCCCTTTCTTGATTCTTTTTACATTAGAAACGGATAATAGAACTATGAAAAGAACTTTTTACGACTTGAAGACGCCTCTACTTCCATCTCTTGGAATTGCTTAGCTTTAAACACTGCAACAAAATATAAACTTTCCAATAAACGAGTAAAAAGAGAACTTTATGTATTATATTACTTCATGATATTTTATATTTACAATTTCATAATCAATATATTTAAAAACAATCAACAGCTATAACTAAAATAGTATAATAATTTTTAACTCATTAATTTTTAATAATATACAAATCTAGTTACAATTAATCAAACATTTAATCTTCCGTCTTTTTTAATATTTACTGCAATAAAAAAAATTTTTTTTAATAGTAATAGAAATAAATATTGGATTTAAAATATTTTTGGCTGATTGTAAATGTTAGAAATGAAATCACATCTGACAAAGTCCAAAATAGGACAATCAAGAAATACATTCATTAAGTATGTTGAGCAATTTTTTTTATATCTATTATCAGATTTATTCAGATAATATATGAGGTAGTTAGTTTTATATATTAGTCAAAATAAATTATAGTTACAGTCACTGTTAGTTACAATTATTATTTGTTTAATTATTCATTATGTAATTGTTTGAGTATTTTATTATTGATGTAGACAAATTTGATCCATTTAACTCTCCACTTTTATTCTTTAATAACTCTCCAACGTTTAGGCCCTCAGGTCATTCTCAAGAAGACAATTATTTGTTTTTATAATAATTACATTATTTCCTTAACTACATACTGATTTCTTTGGCCATACCTTCAATATTGATTTCATTGTTTTTAATATCAATAATAATTTAAAAACAAAAATTTTATGAAGTTGTTTTAATATTTAATTTATTTTAAAAATATGACATGGGCAATTAGCCTGCAAATTGATATTAAAAACAATGACATCAATATTGAAGGTATGGCCAAAGAAATCAGAATGTAGTTAAGGAAATAATGTAATTGTTATAAAAACAAAAAAACATTTATAGGTTGTCTCCTTGAGAATGGCCTGAAGGCCGAAACATTAGAGAGTTATTAAAGAATAAAAGTTGAGAGTTAAATGCATCAAAATTGTGTATATTAATAATGATTATTTGTTTACAATTGTAAATTTTTTCCACACCTATGAATATTTTTTGTTTCTGAATAGGTTTAGTGGAATTATATAAAATTTACCCCACTTAAAATAATGTTTAACCTGAGCACTATCAATGAATTTGGTCTTAAATGCCGTAATAATAAAAAAAAAAATCCTTTCGATAAAATAAATTATTAAAAAATAATATTTATATTGAACGTTTCTATCGATACAATACAAAAAACCGTAACGTTTTATTTCCTGTTGGGATCCTGCCGCGTTCTTTATGACTTTCCAGGTGAAAAAGCTCCAAGAAAATCATTATTTCCTTAACTGGCGGTGTCAGAGTTGCCTTTCTCGGCATTGCTACGTTACAATGGCTTGCGTCATGCCTCCCACAAGGCTCTGACATATATAGACATTTTCTACAACGTCGTGTAATAACAACTTAATTTATATTTATTATTTATTTTAATTGTAATATAATAATAATAATAGAAAAAGATGGTTGGGGATGTGTTCAGTGAAGAACACAAATAAGTAAAATCTTATTTATGTGTGCCAACGTTTCGGCCAGTATTTTTAGCATTGATCAGGGCTAAGAACAAAAACAAGATAACAACCAATGAATACATAAATAGTGTTGACAAACATAAATAGTTTTGAGTATTAAAAGAAGATAAAGGCTGGATGAGAAGAGTAACATTAAAATTAAGTAAGAGGAAAGAACAAATAATAAAATAATGAAATACAGATGAAAATCTAGTAAATACATGAACAAAATGAAAATTATTAAAAATAAAAGCCTGATAAAGGCTACAAAAGTTGGCACGATTAAATAGGTTATTTCAACTTATTTGTGCTATATTTTGACCGCACCCACAATAAGATGGTCAGGGTTGCGGTCAAAAAAGAACAAAATAGTTTTCAACTATTTATTGTCCGACGTTTCGCCCCACTTTGTAGGGCTTCATCGTGGCTGTTTAAGGTGATAGGCTAAACAGACATTGAGTGTCTGCATTTTTTCCTTGAAAATTGATAAATAATAAAATTGTATAAATTTAGTCCAAGCTTAAATAATGAATTTATACTTAATTCAGTAGAACATTTTTGGCAATAACCTCGTCATTTTCACAACTAAATAAATATTTGTAAAATAAAAGGATGTAAGACAATTAAATTATCAAAAAGTGCGTAGTTAGTAAAAAATACAAAAATAAACAAAATTTATTTACTTGCGCTGAAGTTTTGACTTAAATTAAATTTAAAAAAAAAACAGATAACAACCATAACTCAGATAAACAAAACAATAAAATAATAATAAACAAACTTCAAGATACAAATAACAATAAATTAAGTAGATAGTAGTTGATTGATAATAATATAAGATAAAACATAATATTATAGAGGTCAAAATAAAACAAACAGCGTTCAAGTAAATAAAGAAATCAACATAATGCGGAAGAAAATGTAAATGATAAGTATTGGAATTAACATCATAAGATATTTAAGTAATGTAAAAAATAATGAAAAACAATTTACATCAACATAATGGAATGTATGAAAGAAAACATAATACATGTCACGAAGGAAAAAAGATGCATAGGGAAAATAAATAAGAAGGAACAAAGGAGAAGAGATATGGAGAGTGGTAAAAAAAAAAAAAAATACTATAAAAGAAAGAGAGAATTATTCGCTTAAGCAAAGGTTCTGTCTAAAGTGAGTACTAACTTTACCAGTAGAGTGCACTGCCCTTTCACCGCGTCACTGCTGCTCTTACCGAAATCCCTCATTAAAATCCTAAATATTTTTTCTTTTCAAAAATAAAATCATCCATAAAGACCTTAATATTCCATATATAGCCGATCTCATGGGACGAGATATCAATCCTTCCATAGTAAACTCCATGTTTATTACATCTAAACCCACTAGTTTCTAACCTTGCTTCTTCGATTCCTGATAATCCACCGAGGGCCTAACTCGAAGACCTCTTTATTTTATTTTATTTTATTTTTATACCAGATCGGCCTTACATGGTTGATATAACTTATATTATATATATTTTTTAACAGTTGATTATGAGGGGGTATAGTCATACAAATGACACCCCTAACTATATAAAATGTTCTTATTAAAAGAAAACAA
>NW_027111802.1:80570-85701 GCF_000696795.3 Halyomorpha halys
CTACACGAATATTTTTAGGAAAATTCGATACATTTTGAAATAAATAAAATGGCTTTTCAAATGAAACTTTAATACTATAAAAGTACGAATTATAATATGTTTTAAGGAAAACAGCAAACCAATCAAATTAATTTTTAAATGTAAAGATGGAATTTACACTCGGTCCCACTCCCAATCTATTTAAGTTCATGGAATAGAAATGACATTCTTCAAATATGTAATTGATCGTAAGTACACATTTTTTGATATCTATGAAGATAAAATAGGAAATACAGATACAATAAAAATATATAGTTTTTATTGGAAATCTAGAACTTGCCTCATTTTGTTTTTAAGTTTTGACCTGCAGTGTACATATCTAGTATATAATATTATTTTTTATTTCTCTGTTATTAAACTTCATCAAGACTTTTGAATAAAGATATTGATATTATATAAAAAGAAATAAAATATAGAAAAATAATAGATAATAAGTGCATGAATTTATGTTGTAATATTTAGAAACATCAATATATGTAATGTTTGATGAGCAGGATTTTGTGTATGCAATTCCAGAATTCTCAACTGTACGGCGTGTTTAGTATGCAGAAAATTTGAAGGCGCTCATATTTTTTAACTAACGCGTAGTTATTACCGTATAACTTTATTGACAATGAGTTGTAGCATATGGTCGTAGAAAATTATAATATTTAAAGACAACATTCAACAAAAAAGAAAGTGGAGTTTTTCTTCAAAACGAGCAAGGGGTCGTGTTCCAATGAACGAGGTTAAATGAACATACCTTAATTGTACATTTCTACCTCTTTGTCATCTTCTTAGCGTTCAGTAATAAAATTCAAAATACATTTTTTCTCTTTATAATGGTTCAAATGAACGATTTTTGTACAAATTTATTGTTATTTCCTTTTTTTTTTTTTTTTAATGAAATTCGGTACCATATCAGTTTCGAGGGGAAAAAAAACTTCAAGAACGAAATTTATTTGAATTTAATTTAAAAAAAGAAGAAACATTAGTAAAAACAAATCTCTATTAATATTAACTTAATATTGATTTTATATATGAATATTCTAATAACTGTTTCATGTTTCAAAAGTGGTGGCAAAAAAATAGTGTTTAATAAGAAATAAAATTTCAATTGTCGATCATATATCGATTCTTGAGCTACTTAGAAGGTTAGAAGATTCAATAAAGTAATGATGCCCTAAGAGTTATTTGCCTGAGTTTTAACGAAAAAAATTAAATTTTAAATTCGATCAGCTATCAACTTATGTTACAATTTATTGAATTTTCTTAATATTTTATACTGAGTAACAACAAAGAGATATTTATTTCTGATGTGATTATTTTAAATTTTATAAATAAAAAGAGATGCTTGTAGAAAAAACGAAACGACTAGAATAATCCTTCTTATGGAACACGTAAAATCTCAGTGATATGTTATCCTTTCGTAGAGACGATTTTTTCATAGTAGAAAATTTAAATAAGAACTACCAATTTTCACTTCGAAATTGACAAAACTATGGAAAAACCTATCTTAGAAAAAGATATCTTTTAAGCTTATATAAAGATATCTTGTCAAAATAACGCGAAAAGCCTCTTTACTCTCATCTTTTTTACCGAAAACCTCTTTGCTTAACCCATTTCTAAGAGATTGTCACCTCCTCGGCGAATATGTGGACGCGTACATGTGTGTCTGACTTGCTCTAGGTGCGATAAGGGTGCAGAAAACGGGAAGACAAGGCTGGCCGGAGTCCGGTGTCCGAACAGCTTGGCCTTCGACATTGACCGGCAGACCTGCGATTGGAAAACAAATGTAAAGAATTGTAACGAATTAGAAAGTAAGTAGTAAGGCGATGGAGTGGCATTCAGCAGAGCAGCCATCTTGAAAATAAAAATATACCATGGAAGAAAATATATTTAATACGGGAAATTATAACTAAAATAATTAGAGCGAAAAACAAAATACTCAAAACAGCCGTCAGATTTTCCATAATTTCAGCAAAAGAAAATGTTATATTAAACTATATTTAATAAATTCACCATCTGCAATTGTACTTAGTTTTTTTGTAGTTTATATACAACTATTTGGTCAAAATAACGCGAAAATGTCCCTTTTAATCCATATTTTTTACCGAAAACCTCTTTTCTTTTCCCATTTCTAAGAGGTTCTCCCCTCTTCAGCGAATAAGTAAATGCGTACATATGTGTCTGACTTGCTGTAGGTGCGATAAGGGTGCGGAAAACGGGAAGACAAGGCTGGCCAGAGTCCAGCGTTACTAGAAAGTAAGTAGTAAGGCGATGGATCGGCATCCAGTAGCCATCTTGAAAAGAAGAATATATGATAGAAAGAAATATATTAAATACGGGAAATTAATAATAAAAATGGTAATAAGAGCGTAAAATAAAACACTCATTAACAGCCGTCAGATTTTACAATTTCAGCCAAAAAAAAATCTTATATTAAACTATATTTGATGAATTCGCCATCTAAAATTGTATCGAAACCACTAAAAATACGTAACCAGTCGAATACTGATTTGGAAAATGTACTGTTCATATTTACTTGGTCTCGTATGCTTTTACAGGAAATATCATATGAATCATTAAATTCAAAATTTATTTCCGAAATCAATATTTCGATATTTCACAAGAAAATATTCCGCATGTGTCTCCTAGATTATATGAAACTTTTTTGGATGAATTTAGGCCTACAAATATTGTAAAAGAGTCATTATTTGGAGCACTAAATAAAAATCGTGTAAAATTTTTTTATTTCTAATAATTCCTATTACGTTCATATTTAACTATTGCGATAGTAACAATGCTAAAAATCTAAAACAACAGTCTTAATAATAGTAATTATGGGAGAAAAGGCGAGTTTTCTTAGTTACCAAAAAAAGGCAATATCTAAAATTTTTCTTTCAGGTCGAACAGTAAAAATTAAAAAAAAAAAAGTTGGATTTTTTTGCTATATCATCGCTGAATCGAATTCTTTTCATAATTGAATCTTTTATTTTCAAATTTTAACGAAAAATATTTTCCTCGAAAATAATGTATATTTTGAAATAAAATAACACTATTTCCCACCCCTACCAAAAAAAAGAGGAAAAATCGAAGAGACACGCAAAACTTTAAGGAAAATAAATTTTCTTGCAACTTTTTATATTTTTTATGGTGGAAACTTTTTTTTTTCGATTACGATAGTTACTCTAGGATAAAAAAAAATTCGAATGAAAGCTGATGTATATATCTTAGTCGTGGAATATTAAGATGAAAATATTAGAGGATTTAATTCTTTAAATAAATTAATTAGTATCCATATCAAGTCTCAAAACTCTCTTTATTATTTCATTAAAAGTCCTACGTGTCGGCCATCCTTAAGGACAATCTAATAAATAAAAGCTTTTATTATAGATTCACTTTTAATAATTTTAATAAACAACATTACTACTGATAAATTATTATACCTTAAATATAAATTTACACTTCATATCCATTTATTTAAAAACTTTTTGCAGGCTATATTTTAAATAATTGGATGTGAGGTTAAAATTGTTAAAAATTAATGTATAATAAAAGCTGAAATTTATTATATAGTCTTTGAGGTTGGCCGAATTGAGCGAAACGTTAGACTTTTAAAGAAATAATAAAGATTGTTTTAAGACTTAACTTAGATACTAATTTTTAATATTTAAACAAAAAAAAACCAGTCCAAGTGAAGTGAAATGTAGAGAGAGGGGATTTTTATCAATAGGAGGTTAACTTAACGATTAAAATTACCATCTAGCTAGGTGGCGCATGCGCGATATTGTATTTAAAAGTGGAAACCGTACTGCGCATGCGCTCGCCAGATTTATGAAAGTTTGGACTCGTGTTGAAACAAACCTAAACAAAACTCGAGTGTCACGACAAACCCATTAATATCAACGTGTATTCTCTATAATACCAGATATAAAAATAGATTTCTGAAATTATAAATGGAAAATTTTACGATTGTACAATATTTTTATTACTATTTATATATTTATGATGAGATAAGCCTTTCTGCTCTATGCCGCTTCATGCTATTTTATTATTATTTTTATCTTATTCATAAGAAGACCTTTTTGAACTCTGTCTCTCAGGTGTACCAAAGCGGGCATGAAACAAATCAGTTGCCCGTCAGGATTGGCTTTCGACATAGATAAGCAAACATGCGATTGGAAGGGTAAAGTGACCAACTGCGATCGACTCGACAGTAAGTGACTAGGCCATGAGAAAGAGAAAGAGAAATCTCAAACAGAAACTCTGGAGAAAGAAAGATTTTTTTGAAAATGATTTTGGGAAAACGTATATTAATTTTAAAAAAAAAAACATGCACATGAGCACGCTTAATGCACATATTGCAGGATGTACCATTTTCACTTTGCACGATTACATAATATCCAAAATACTTGTAAAAATAGTACAAGAGCCAAAGAGGAGAAAAAAGGCAGTTATCTCATCCCAATTTTTGATTACTTTTATGAAAGCTATGTATAATTCATAGTCAAAATTGATGAGTCTGCCAAGTATAGGTAGGAGGAATAAAAAATGGCGGCTGATTCAAAGCAATAAAAAAAAAAATTCATTCGGAGCTCTATATCTTAAAAAGTACACAAAAAAACCTAAGAGAACGTCATTTAAAGAAGAGTGTATTTGCTAAAATATGAGCCCTAATAGAGCTATTTAAGTTAAATAGTTTTCGAGATATAGCTTTTTAAAAAGCAACGTTTCATAAAAATGTTGTATGGTACGTACTGAAAGATCAGTAGTTAGTGAATTTATTTTGAAAAATTTATATCTCAAAAACCATTTGTCGTACAAATGTCTATTAGTACTCAAATTAAAGCTAGTTTAATGAGCTATAAAGTAGTATACGATGTTTAACTTCGTAGGAGTAATAGTTTAAATGAAATTCGCTAAAATAAATTGATTTATAGTTGTTCGGACAAATTTTCATTTGCCAAATTTATATTTATATGTGATTATCATAAAAAATACTACCCCTACCAAGATAAGTGTCATAAACTACTTTATAGTAAGTTAAATTTCCTTTATTTTGAGTGTTGGCAGACATATGTGCGTCTTATGGATCTAGAGATATATTTTT
>NW_027111802.1:86265-88246 GCF_000696795.3 Halyomorpha halys
TTTTTTCTTCCCGGCTCTTGTATTAAAAGGGAAGCTATGTTGCTTAGTGCATCGTTGGGTATTTCAATGCCTGGGATAAACAAGTCGAACAACTATAAAATTTGTTCAAGTAAATATGTTGAGAGCCCAGAAGCTCTCTCTGTCATAACTGATTATGAATATGTAAATAAGAATCAGAAAGTTTGGGAACAGGCATAAAATGCATACAATCATAAAATCGCGAAATAGAACAATTATAATTTAATTATAAAAAAAAGAACTAACGTCCATATTGTAGAGATTCAACTTTACTAATTAAAAAAATTTCCTTATACTGTTTTAAATCAAAGCTTGCACTGTTACAATTGCACTGTTTTCAAAATAAAATATATTTCAAAAATGAATAAATACCAAAATAAAATTAATAAACCAAGGTACATCAGGTATTATGTGCTATGTACACCATATTTTCAGAACTAATTGTTAGATTTTTTTATTAAAAAGCATATTTTTTTTATTAAGCATAATAATTTTTTTTTTATTAAGCATAATTAATTTATTTTGTATTCTCAACGTTTCGGCCAACCTAGCTATTATCATGATTAATATATTAATAATCAGCTTTAATTACAATTTTTTTATCAGCAATTGACAAAGTTTAATATAATATAGTTAATTAAATTTAGACAAACAGCTTAATAAGATAAATCATCAATTATAATAAAAATTTATCCATTAAGTCTCAACCTGTTTATTTTCTTTCTATTCCATTCTTACGTTTCGGCCCTTCCTTCCATTTTTCAGATTATATCTTATTTTATCAACTTATTTCTTATTTAACTTGTTCCTTACTAACAACAAAGAGAGTTATGAGGTTATATTAGAAAGTGTAAATAAATTAATATTAGAAAAATTGAACTAGCTAGAAATGAAATTGGTTGATAAACTAAAATATTCGGAATCGAGCTTTGGAGCTCCACTAAACCATCAAATTCCTCCCGTATCCAATCTTTACAATCCAAAATCCTCCTTGAAATCCTTATTACGTCAAAAATAAACTCATCCTTAAATACCTCAAAAACATAAATAGATATATCTCCTTTCATTTCAAAATCCTTACCCACCCAAACCCACTAGTTCTTAATCTCTCATCCTTAATTATCCCTGATAATCCTCCGAAGCGTCTGAAAATAAAATAGCCATGAAATCTTCTAATTTAAAGTTACTGCCCAAAATTATCATCTTTTCTGAAACATTTATCACATTAACTTATTGTATTTTTTTTATGCAGTTGTAAATCTCAATAAATAAAAAATACATGACTCTGCAAAAGGAAAGGATTCCAGTTATTGTAAGGTGTAAACCAAATCAATGACAAGATCTTATAATGAATGTTCTGAATTTTTGGTGTACAAGAGTGTAGCCCAGTGCGTGTTGACAGTAACTTAGTAATGTTGGCTTTAACAGTCGCCGCGACAGTAGCAGTTGCGACGAGATAGTAGCAGCTTCCTTCGATGTACTAGTAGCCCTGCATGTACTAGTAGACATAAAGCCTATTACCTTTATCATATCCTCTTTCCTTAACATCTTCTATATCCTCTGCTTCTTTTTGTGTTGCTTCTGCTAGTAATTTGTTTAATTTCTCTCATCTCATTTGTGTTTTTACTAACACATAACCGGTACAGCATGTGTTGCATGAAATGTTTTTTTCAAAATTGGTCTCTTTCAATCTGCATGTTTTTCTTCTTTACTGCATTTCTTTACTTATTTTTCTTTGTACCTTAAATACCTTCTGGTTTTAAGGGAAATACCACATAGAGGACATATTGAATTTGAAAATATATGACTTTCAATTTTAAAATTCATATAAAAAAATTAAGTTTATTGTCCATTATGTGGTATTTATTCTTAAATTGTTTTTTTGTTTATGTAACAAACTAATATTATCAACCCTTTTTATATGTATATTTTCATGCGGAATGTATGTAAAAAAAAAAAAAAA
>NW_027111802.1:88751-100785 GCF_000696795.3 Halyomorpha halys
TTTTTTTTATAACATTAAAAATAAAATTACTTTAATACATGTATGCTATAATGGTATATAATACATAAATATAGCATATATATGTCTTGTTCTGTAAGCCTCCTTTAACCATCAAGGTCTTGTACCAACGTTATCCAGTTCCTGAGACCCAGGATATTGATGGGATCTAGCATACTAGCGTCTCTCTCTCCTCCTCGTTACATTAATTTTCTGTTTTTTTATTTATCTTTCTTCATTTTTTTTTATAAAATTAAAAATAAATTATTTTAGTACATGTACGCTACAATGGTATATACTATATAAATGTAGCATATACATGTAGGTTTACATGCGCTACAGCTGTTACAGGTTTCATTCTCTAAGCCTCCACCAACAGCTTCCTTCAAACGTCACGGTCTTATACCGACGCTATCCAGTTCCTAATACCTAGGATACTGTTAGAATATACTGCCACACTTTCGTCTTCCTCTCCTCCTAGTAACATGAAATTTTATATTCTGACGATATTCCCTGCTTATGTTAAGCTCCTCAGCTTTAATGTTCTGAAATCAGGCTCTCCAAAGTATAGCTCCTGGTTAGTCCAACCTTCATAACTCTTACATTTTTATTCAACCTTTTTCACCTCCACAAATTCGTTGGAGATCAGGAGCTCTTTTTCAGTATCCTTACATTTTGTCCAATGCTTAATTTCACCGGGTGTACTTCAAAGTTTCTAGGTTTTCCTAGAAACTATTCTCCAGTTCAACTGTAATAATTTTTTTTTTAAATTGAGATGAATATGTTGCATATTACAAAATTATTATTGTGACTGTCTGAGGTTATCAACCTGAATTCAAAAATGCTATATTTAAATCAATAGGAAGACTTGAAATATTATTATTGAATATAAAATTTCAATTTTTTTTTCCATAGATTCCGCAAGTATAGCAATCCTTATCATGTCTCTCTTATATATTGTGTGTTACCTTCTTCTCTGAAGTAACAAGTTTCTCCTTCATTGCTCTTAGCTGAAATGTCGTTTAGTAATGATTAATCGATGGATACATAATCCAATACAGTAACTAAGATACATAATAAATGAACCGTTTCAGCTAATTGTATTGTGTTATTAACAACCGCTGAAAAGACCTTTCTTTTCTATATATGTGTTCATCAACGTAACAAGCATGAAGGGTGTAATGCCCGGAATGTGTTTCTGTGTGTGCGCCACAAGCAAAGAGTTTCTTTAACATGGAATTACTGCTTCATTCTTGGAAGCATGGAGAGAGGTTCACCATTTCATACACATCTTTCCTCTTTGTTCACTCTTATAATTTCCACCTCTACAAAATAACACTTCTGTGTGCAACTCTCTCTTGAATAATGCTTTTTTTTCCCTTCTTCATGTATTTTAATATCATATTTTTTCCCTTTTCATTCCCTTCATTTTACTTCCGATAATAAAGAATATAATAAAACAGAAAGCGACAATCCGTTTTGGATAACAGTCAATAAAATAGGTATTTGTACGAAAAGTTGGTCACACAAACGAAGCACTTTTTTTTATTTTTTATTTTTAGTGTTTTTTAAAGATATACGATTGAATATTTGAACATTACATCTTTGTATCCAGAACCGAGAAAGGTCATGCCTATCTTGAAGACAGATGAACCTGTCTGCCCAGAAGGTAAATTGTCATGTGGAAACGGAGAGTGTATCGACAAGGACCTCTTCTGTAACGACAAACCAGACTGCAAGGACGAATCCGACGAAAACGCTTGTAGTAAGTACTATCAATATTTTCAGTAGTAGCCTATCTAGGATATGGCCAGAATGGTGTATGTGATAGTAATATAAAAATAATTTATTTAATTAGTTGAATTGAATAACTCTTCTTTATTTTAATATATCAGTTACAACATTTCAGTGCCATCGCCCCATCCTCGGGTGCTCTAAAATACAAATCATACTATTCATAAAAACAAAACAATAATTCAAAAACGAAAATTTATTCAAAACAATTACTTTAACATAATTTTATCCTCACAAATCAAAGTTTATAATTAATCTGAACTGCTTCTTTAGTCTTATGAATACAAAAGTCACAATATAACCTTAATTGAAATGTTCCCATATCACAACCCTCGAAGAATGGTGTCGTAATTGGAGGATTAAGATAAATTCCAACAAATCCCATCAAATCTCCTTTACCATTCGTCGTAAACCTACCGACTGCCTGCAGTTTCATTTAATAATGTTACTCTTGAGATCCGCTACCTTGGACTACATTTGGACAAACGATTAACCTGGAATCCTCACACAAGACTGAAAAGACAGGAAACTGCACATCGATTTCGACTATTACAGCACTTACTAGACAAACGGTCAAAACTTCCAAGACTGTAATACGGCCAATCTAGACATATGGAGTTGAGCATTGAGGCTCCACTAAACCTTCGAATTCCTCTCGTATCCAATCCTTATAATCCAAAATCCTTCGTAAAATCCTCAATACTCCTTACTTAGTTACAAATAAAATCATACATAAAGACCTTAATGTTCCCTATGTAATCGATCTAGCCCGAACCAGATATCACTCCTTCCATTACATACTCCCTAACCACTCAAATCCTCCTAGTTTCTAACCTTGCATCCTCTTCCATTCCTGACAATCCTCCGAGGAGCCCAAAAAGAAGATGGCCACGAGACCTGCTAATGTAAAATGTCATTAGAGTGCGACCAACGCGTAGTTGCTCTACACGCCTGTAACACTCCATTTTAACTAAGATCAAATTTACTGAATATATTATATAATATACAGTTGTAAATTTCAATAAAGATATAAAAAAAAAAATCAAATGTTATTATCATAATGGTTTGATGTAATTAGATTTCTCCTTATTTTATATATGAAATTGTATTTATTAATTTTTTAAAAGTAAACAGACAATAATAATAGTTAATGTGAATTTTATATACTTAGGACTGAATAAGGAGAACAGATTGATTATAAAGTTTGTAATGTGAAGATAAAATTATTTTAAGGTAATTGATTGTTTTTACATAAGATTTTGTAGTTGAATAATTATATTGTTGTATGAATGGCACAATATGTATTAATTTATATTTTAGAGTACTTGATGATGGTAAGATGGCCCTGAAACGTTCTTATTGATATATTTAAAATAAAGAAGTTTAATAAGGAAGAGTTATTCACCACAACTCATTAACTGAATGCAAACTCAGACAGAAAATGCAGACCGATCTCGCAGAAAGCGGAAATTTTGATTCTGAGCTGTCACAAAATCAAAAATGACTCAAATAGTTTAAAAAATATATCTATTTTTTTTTCAACTCAATAAATTATAACGGGGCTTGGAAAACGTTTTTCTCAAATTTTCGCTTCCTGTGGGAAAACCCCATAATTGAAGTTAAAAAGAGTAAGAATGTATTCGTTAGAAATTGAAATATCCCCAAATCATTCATTGTTATAACTGTAATATATCTATTTGTTAAATAAAATATATAACATGAGTTTTCTGTATTACAGCCGTCGAATTGGACCCTAACAGGGCTCCAGATTGTGATTTGACACAGTGTCTTCTTCCAGACTGTTTCTGCTCTGCCGATGGAACCAAGATTCCAGGAGCTGTCGAACCAAACCAGGTAAGGAGTAGATCAAAAACGAATATGAAAATAAACGTCGCAACTTTGTTCAAAAAGCTCGTTTTTATCCTTGAACATTCGTCTTGAAATCGAGTCAAGCAATTTTTTTTTTACTAATAGGATTGGTTTTTATACCTTATTTCATTTCAGTTCTCACTTACTTTAACTTCTAGGAACCCAGATATTGGCAAAATCAATATACTAGACAAATAGTACAAGAGCCGGGAAGAAAAAAGGCAGTTATCTCACCCCAATTTTTGAGTACTTTAATGAAAACTATGTATAATTACTATTCAAAATTCATGAGTCTGCCAAGTATAGGCAGGGGGATTAAAAAATGGCGGCTGTTTCAAAACATTAATTTTTCATTTGGAGCTCTATATCTTAAAAACTACCAAATCTAAGAGAACATTATTTAAAGAAGAGTAAATTTGCTGAAAAATTAACCCTAAAAGAGGTATTTACGTCCAATAGTTCTCGAGATATAGCATTTTAAAAAGCAAGATTTCTTAAAAATCTACTGAAAGATTAGTAGTTAATTAATTTATTTTGAGAAATCTATATCTCAGGAACTATGTGACGTACAGACGTCTATTAGCACTCAAATTAAAGCTAGTTTAATGGACTATAAAGAAGTTTTTGAGGTTTACCTTCGTAGGAATAGTAGTTTTCATGATACATGTCTATATCATGCCATTGTATAACTAACATCAAATTTTTTGGTTCCATATAATTGAATACAGTTATAAATATCAAATAATAAATTATATGTAAAAAAATCGCCTTTCTAATCAACCCATTGTTAGGAGGCTTAGTCCATACATAAAATTTTGGAATAATCACTATAAAGTGATTAGAAAAAAAAAGATTAGATTAGATCTATTTCAGGTAGAGTTTAATGAAGTGAAAAAATGTATACCTGAAACAGTACCTATGGATGGTATGTCGTACTTTGTTGTCTCGTGAACGCTCATACGAGTGATACGTTCATTATTATCAACTGATTCATTGCTTGCAACGAACAGAGTAATGAACAACTAACAAAAACCTGAGTTCTATATATTTATTAATTTAAGTTTATTTTGAATTGGACATACTCCAAGTATAGCACGGTAGACTGAGTTCTCCTTACAGACTGTACCATAGATAGCAGGCCTGCCCAAAGTTACTGTAGTCTACGGAAACGGTTTTCAAACTTTTTTCGCCCCGGCATTCTACATGAGATACAAAATTTTCACGGCATCTTGGTTAGGCTGAAAAAAAATTTAGTGCACTCTTGTTGAGCAAACGAAAAAAGTCACTGTAATTGTCCTTAGAGTGATTGAATATGTAGAAAAAGAAGAGAAAAAAAACAACGCAAAGTAAATGCTGAAATGCAGGTTAAATTAAAAAAAAAAAATTTTTTAATATTTTGAGATAGTGGCATTCGCTTTCTGCACCCCTGGTATAGGCTTGGAGTACTCCGGGTATATACCTACGGAACACGTCAAATACAAAATAAATAAAAACTTTCTTTTGTCAGAAAAAAAGACTGAAGCAGCAATAACTAATTTTAAACCATCCAGTTACATTAAGAAACTATTTTACCAACCATAACCTTATAAAAATAATAATCTATATTCTTGCAAATCAAAGTACTCCCGTTTAACCAAATGTTATTATCCACTAAATGGTCTAAAAAAAAATAAATAAATAATAAAATAAAAATATTACATAATTGCCAAGACAGATATCCCATAAAGGCAACGGACAGACAGTACTTTAGTTAACTAATTTTCAACGATATAATTAAGATAAACATCCAAAAAATAATTCTGTTACATTTTTCTAAATTACTGATACTATGCTAAAACCATTTTAAATTGAAAACTCAACCGAGAAATATTTCGAGAAGGAATATCAAAATAAAGATTAATTAAAAATATATATATATTTCTTTTTGGCCTTGTAATTGTATTTTAAGATAAAAAATGAGTATTTATTTCCAGTAATATGAAATTCTTCGGTATTTGTATATTATCCCGTTGACTTTATCTTCTGATGTTGTAGGTTAAAATCTATCCCACTATTATGACTGCTTCTGTTGGTACAGATGTCTCATTCCACTCGCTACGCTCGTTCAAGAGATAAACAAACTCCTAACTGATCCTTTTTAATTAAGGACATGGCCTAAAGCCGCAATCTCATCAATCTATGTTCAGGTTACCCATCCTGGTCACTTTCCGCTACAAAATAATATATAAAAGACAGGGTCTAGCGATAGTGAGGGGGGGGGAGTTCGAAATGAACTTTCCAAAACTAACAGCCATTATTAAATAAAAACTAACTAAAAAATATTATAATATTTTAAAGATAAATGTTTGTACAAAGAAAACTCCAAATAGCAGTTAGTAATATAAAAATAATATCAAATAAAACGGATATATTTCCTCATAAACTCATTTTAATAAAATACTTCTTTAAATCCATTCTTTACAAAAAAAAATTAATTGATAAAAAAAATAAATATTACAGAAAAAAATTATTACATAATAAGTATATACAAGTTGATAATGATGAGGAGATAGTAGACCGTGTATAATATCATGAGGAGATGTAGTACAAGAGCCGGGAAGGAAAAAAGTCAGTTACATCAAACCAATTTTTGATTACTTTAATGAAAACTATGTATAACTACTAGTCAAAATTGATGAGTCTGCCATGTATAGATAGGGGGAATAAAAAATAGCGGCTGTTTTAAAACCTTAAAAAAATATTAATTTTTCATTCAGAGCTCTATATCTTAAAAACTACCAACAACACTATAAAACCTATAAAAGAGTACATTGTTTAAAGAAGAGTAAATTTGCTCAAATGTTAGCCCTAAAAGAGCAATTTACGTCCAATAGTTCTCGAGATATAGCTTTTTAAAAATCAAAATTTCTTAAAAATCTACTGAAAGATTAGTAGTTAGTTAATTTATCTATATCTCAGGAACTATGTGACGTACAGATGTCTATTAACACTCATATTAAAGCTAGTTTAATGGACTATAAAAAAGTAAATGACCTTTACCTTCATAGGAATAGTAGTTTTCATGATATTTGCTAAAATAAATCTATTTATTGTTGTTCAGACAATAAGTTTTAATTATGAAAAACGTGATTTCAGAAACCATTGGACGTACAGATGTCTGCCAGCGCTCAAATTAAAGCTAGTTAAATTTACTACAAAATAGTTAATCATGTTTATCTTTGTAGGAGTAGTAGTTTTTATGATATTTGACAAAATAGACTCGCAGAATGTTAATTTCTAGTTGTTCGTATAAACTATTGGAATATTAAAAACTATATCTCTAGATCCATAAGACGTACATATGTCTGCCAACGCTCAAAATATAGGAAATTTAACTTACTATGAAGTAGATTTTTGACACTTATCTTCGTAGGGGTAGTAGTTTTTATGATATTCACATATGAATATAAATTTGGCAAATGAAAATTTGTCCGAACAACTATAAATCAATTTATTTTAGCAAATTTCATGTAAACTATTACTCCTAAGAAGATAAACATCATAAACTACTTTATAGCTCATTAAACTAGCTTTAATTCGAGTGCTAATAGACACCTGTACGTCAAATAGTTTTTGAGATATAAATGTTTCAAAATGAATTCACTACCTGATCTTTTAGTACGTCCCATACATTTTTATGAAATGTTGCTTTTTAAAAAGCTGTATCTCGAAAACTATTTAACGTAAATAACTCTATTAGGGCTCATATTTTAGCAAATTTACTCTTCTTTAAATGACGTTCTCTTAGGTTTTCTTGTATTGTTCCTACTTTTTAAGATATAGAGCTTCGAATGAAAAATTAGTTTTTTTTATCGTTTTGAAACAGCCGTAATTTTTCATTCCCCCTACCTAAACTTGGCAAACTCATCAATTTTTACTAGTAATTATACATAGCTTTCATTAAAGTGATCAAAAATTGGGGTGAGATAACTGCCTTTTTTTCTTCCCGGTTCTTTTACTATATGGTTTGTGTACTGTACTGCCGGTTTGTTCCACACTGGCCTTGCTTCAATAATGCAGCAACCATAAAAAAATCTACAATGTCGCGATGACGGCCGACTCACTAGCACTTACTGACACTTAGTCCAAGTTCCTATCATAAGTTATAATACACGTATTGTATTCGAACTTAATTCTCAATTGTATTCAACAACAATACAGCAAATGTCTATTATATACGCACATAACACGTAAATATATATATAAAGTTCCAGTCAGCTGTTACTGATGGGGCCCATATCAGCTGATCGAGCAGATCAGCTGATTCGAATGTACATATTGAGGAACCAGACAGAGTGTTCTTATATCTACCTTTTACCTTTTTTTCTATTAAGTCTCTTCTTACTGTCACTTAACTTATATATAAGAGTATATAAAATAAATCAATAAATTACTCTTTAACTTTTCTTATGGTGGTAACAACATACCGCAGTAACAATTAATCTAACAATAAATAGTGTAGGTGCCAAATTCAGTGCATCCTTGATCCCTCTTTCCACATCCTCATGCCTTGTTTAGTAAATATTATAAAATCCCTTGTTCCAGGTTCCTCAGATGATCACAATTACATTCAACGGAGCCGTCAACGTTGACAACATCGACTTATACGACGAAATCTTCAACGGCCAGAGGCAGAACCCCAACGGTTGCCAGATCAAGGGAACCTTCTTCGTATCCCACAAGTACACCAACTACGCTGCCGTCCAAGAGTTGCACAGGAAAGGAAACGAAATCGCCGTCTTCTCATTGACTCACAAAGACGAACCCAAATACTGGACCGGAGGTTCTTATGACGACTGGCTCGCTGAAATGGCCGGTGCCAGGTTGATCGTCGAAAGGTTCGCTAACATCACCGATGGTTCCATCATTGGAGTAAGGGCTCCATATCTCCGTGTAGGTGGAAACAAACAGTTCGACATGATGGCCGACCAATACTTCGTCTATGACGCTTCCATCACCGCCTCCCTCGGTCGCGTACCAATCTGGCCGTACACCCTCTACTTCAGGATGCCCCACAAGTGTAACGGTAACGCCCAGAACTGCCCATCCAGGTCCCACCCCATCTGGGAAATGGTCATGAACGAACTCGACAGAAGAGACGACCCAACCTTCGATGAATCCCTTCCAGGTTGTCACATGGTTGACTCTTGCTCTAACATCCAGACCGGAGAACAGTTTGCTCGTCTTTTGAGGCACAATTTCAACAGGCATTTCAGTACCAACAGGGCTCCATTGGGTCTCCACTTCCACGCCTCCTGGCTGAAGAGCAAGAAGGAATTCAAGGATGAGCTCATCAAGTTCATTGAAGAAATGTTGGACAGAAATGACGTTTACTTCGTAACTATGCTTCAGGTAATTTTCAATTCTTCTTTATTTTATTTGGTTGCAAATCATTTTAACCTATGATTAACTAAAATTAATCCTGTTTACAGGTCATCCAATGGATGCAGAACCCAACGGAATTGAACTCCTTGAGAGATTTCCAGGAGTGGAAGGAGAAGTGTGATGTGAAAGGACAACCCGAGTGTTCCCTGCCCAACCCGTGCCCACTGACCACAAGGGAGTTGCCAGGACAAACCATCAGGCTCTTCACTTGCATGGAATGCCCCAACAACTACCCATGGATCCTCGACCCCACTGGAGATGGTTTCTCCGCTAAATAGGGCTAGGCGCAAGACAGCAGCCCCAAATTCCTAATTATAATACATCTCAAACTTAAAGTCTCTGTGGAGTAAAAATGAATCTTTTAGGTGGAATACACGATGCGATAAGAGACTGTGTTAAAATAAAAAATAATGAGAAAATATTTTTTTAAAAATATAAATAAAGATCATGAATGCATCGTCTATACAAATTATTACAGCTAACCAGCTATTGAAAAACCGAAAAAAAAAATGTTTTCAAATTTTTTAAATATCATAAAATCCAGTCATATATGATTAATTTTAAGAAGGAATACAGTGATATTGTCTTCTATAACTTACTTGCATACTTATTTAGATGTGTATTTTGTATAGTCGATGCGCTATTGTATATTATACGTGAGGTAGATTAAGGATTGTGTAATATATATATTTTTATAAAAGAGTGCTGAGGGATTTCGAAACGTGCTATTGTGTTTTGA
Source organism: Halyomorpha halys (assembly GCF_000696795.3). NCBI lineage: Eukaryota > Metazoa > Arthropoda > Insecta > Hemiptera > Pentatomidae > Halyomorpha > Halyomorpha halys. The sequence continues at coordinate 98,575 of NW_027111802.1, forward strand.
TTATTAAACGAATATTGAATCGAATCCCCATGCTTTAGCAGGACAAGAGAAGAGAATCTCGCTAAATAATTTTACCTTCCAAGCACGGAATCGATTCCCTCGCTCTCTCCTAGGGCAATCTGTGTTAGTCTTTGCTCTGTGAATTCTAAGGCTGTACAAAAATAATTTATATACCTATTTAAATAAGTAAGTGCAAATATGACCGGTTAAGTGTAAATTTTTATGACACAACAAAGTATTGTAATACTCAAATATAAATGTTAATAAATAGTTTTTTACTACCAATTTTTGTTCAATCTATATTTCCAAAAATGATATCTTGGATACAAGCTGTTATCTTTCGTTAATAAAACCTATATAAATAATTAATTAGATATTTGATATCATAAAATATGGTAATTTTGACTCCTCCAAAAAAGGCAGGAAAAAGATCAGACTGTACAAACCTTTTAAAAATGAATTCCCCTCAACCCTCCCCTCCTCCCAATTCAACAGGGAATTATTTCCTCTTTGGGGGGAATTCAATTCAAGAGGGAAATAGACATAAGAAAGTAATTTTAAAGGTTCAAGAAAAAGTTCTTATTTGAAAACAATTTAAAGGAGACTAGAGGAAACGGTCTAATTAAGTCAACCCAAAAAATTTTGGAGAATCTTCGAATTTATTTCCAAAGAGTAGATCAATGACTACAGGTCAAACCTCAGAATTAAGTCTTTAGGAAAATTAGGACTATAACTGATGTAAAAATATAAGAGAAATAAATGTATTTTTAATATAGAGATTAGGTGTAACCTGTAAATAAAGAATGTTTGTATCCCCCAACCTCAAACAATTATAGCAAAATCCAATATTTGTATACAAAATTTAGGTAATGTGTATATAAGTTCTTTTTTTAAAAATAAATAAAAAATTAAAACATTAAAATATATATTAACTATTAAATAGATAGGATATACATCATTTATATATGCTTCATGATAAGAAAATCAATTAAGCACACTATAATACAGCATAAGCTGATCAATAAAAGAATTTGAACTGTGCGAGGAGAGTTTTAAAAATGTGTATACATGCTCCTACAGAAGATAGGGAAGAGGAGAAGAAGAATATTTTCTATGAAAAATTAAAAGGGGAATATGATCCTGAGGAACGATGTAAAAATTTTCATAGACAACTTGAACACTAAGATAGGTAAAGAAGAGGCAAGGAAGAGAAAGCAACCATGACTATTCTAATGATAACGGACATCGCACAATTACCTTTACAATGGAAAACTGAAAAACTGGTCTTCAGTAGAATAAAATACACACCCTACATTAATACATAAAGAGGATTGGGTTTGCTGGATAGCCTAACCAGAAACCAAATAGTAAAACCAGTTATGAATGAAAATGAAAAAAATATGAAAAGCTATAAACAAAATTATAAAACCGAGAATATTGTTTAAGCAATTTAAAACAAATTCCAGAACCAACACTTTTAGAGAACAACAGAAACCAGACTAACAAAATCTAAAATATACTTAACATAATGATATGATTTGGGGGACAGAAAGAATATAAACAATCAATACGCACAACTTAAAGTGCACAAAGAGACCAAATTAAGTTGGACATAGCAGAGAGACTTGGTTTTGTATGTGGGAACACTTACTTTGGTATATATTCAACAGTTGATGAAGATGTGACATAGTAAACCAAATCATAAACAAAACCGAAACTAATATGAAAAACTTAACACTGACAATAATTTTTAACACATTTAAAAATAAATAAGGAACCAAAATTTTAACATTAAAACTGAAATCAGACAATCTATCTAGTTCTATTTAATATTCTATACTGATTCATGGAACAGGAAGAATATTCAAATCCACCAACCAAAAGTAAAGAACGATACCAGAATAAGTTGAACAAAGCAGAGAGTGTTTGTATTTTCTATATGGACAACTCATATCAGTAGTCATTCAATTTCAAGTATTGAACTAGTAAAACCAATTATGAATAAAACCTAAACAAATATGAAAAGCTATAAATCAATTTATATAACTGACAATAATTTTTAAGACATTTAAAAATAATTAAGGATCTAAAAGTTTTCCACTAAAACATAAATCAGACGATCGACCTACTTCTATTTAATATTCTATACAGATTCATGAAAGAGGAAGAATATCCAAATCCACCAACCAAAAGTAAAGAACGATACCAGAA
>NW_027111802.1:100835-101027 GCF_000696795.3 Halyomorpha halys
ATACCAGAATAAGTTGAACAAAGCAGAGAGTGTTTGTATTTTCTATATGGACAACTCATCCCAGTATTCATTCAATACTTAAAGAAGGTGCGATCTTGTAAAACCAATTATAAATAAATCCTAAACAAATATGAAAAACTATTAATCAATTTATATAACTGACAATAATTTTTAAGACATTTAAAAATAATT
>NW_027111802.1:101077-101430 GCF_000696795.3 Halyomorpha halys
GAACAAAACCTAAACAAATATGAAAAGCTATAAATCAATTTATATAACTGACAATAATTTTTAAGACATTTAAAAATAATTAAGGAACTAAAAAATTTTCACTAAAACTGAAATTGGTCAACCGATCTAGTTCAATTTAATATTCTATACAGATTCATGAAACAGGACGAATATCGAAATCCACCAACCTGAAGTAAAGAACGATACCAGAATAAGTTGAACATAAAAGAGAGAATTTTGTGTTTTCTATATGGACAACTCATACCAGTATTCATTCAATACTTAAAGAAGGTGCGATCTGGTAAAACCAATTATGAACAAAACCTAAACAAATATGAAAAGCTATAAATCAA
>NW_027111802.1:101480-109320 GCF_000696795.3 Halyomorpha halys
CTCATACCAGTATTCATTCAATACTTAAAGAAGGTGCGATCTGGTAAAACCAATTATGAACAAAACCTAAACAAATATGAAAAGCTATAAATCAAATTATATAACTGACAATAATTTTTAAGACATTTAAAAATAATTAAGGAACTAAAATTTTTCCACTAAAACAGAAATCAGACAAATGACCAACTTCTATTTAATATTCTATACTGATTCATGAAACAGGAAGAATATTCAATTCCACCAACCTGAAATAAAGAAGGATACCAGAATAAGTTGAACAAAGCAGAGAGTGTTTGTATTTTGTATATGGACAACTCATCCCAGTATTCATTCAATACTTAAAGAAGGTGCAATATAGTAAAACCAATTAAGAACAAAACCTAACCTAATATGAAAAGCTATAAATCAATTTATATAACTGACAATAATTTTTAAGACATTTAAAAATAATTCAGGAACAAAAATTTTAACATTAAAACTAAAATCAGACAATCGATCTAGTTATATTAAATATTCTATACTTATTTATAGAACAGGAAAAACATCAGCTATCAAAATCCACCAACCAAAAGTAAAGAACAAAACATCAATAAATTGAACAAAGCAGAGAGAGTTTGTGATTGCTATATGGGCAACTCATCCCAGTATTCATTCAATACTTGAATAAGGTGCGATCTAGTAAAACCAATTATGATAAAACCAAACATATATGAGAAAAGCAATAAAAGAATTAATAAAACTGACAATAATTTTTAAGACATTTATAAATAATTAAGGAACTAAAATTTTTTCACAAAATCAGACAATAAACCTAGCTCTATTTAATGTTCAATACTGATTCATGGAGAAGGAAGAATATCCAAATCCACCAACTTGAAGTAAAGAACGAAACCAGAATAAGTTGAACAAAGCAGAGAGTGTTTGTATTTTCTATATGGACAACGCATCCCAGTATTCATTCAATACTTAAAGAAGGTGGAACATAATAAACCAATTATGAAAAAAACCAACTCATCCCAGTATTCATTCAATACTTGAAAAAGGTGAGATCTAGTAAAACCAATTATGAACAAAACCTAAACAAATACGAAAAGCTATAAATCAATTTATATAACTGACAATAATTTTTAAGACATTTAAAAATAATTCAGGAATGAAAATTTTTACATTAAAACTGAAATCAGACAATTGACCTAGTTCTATTTAATATTCTATACTGATTTATGAAACAAGCAGAACATCAACTATCAAAATCCACTAACTTGAAGTAAAGAACGATACCAGAATAAGTTGAACATAGAAGAGAGAATTTTGAACTGACGATAATTTTTAACACATTTAAAAATAATTCGTAATTAATATTCTATACTGATTCATGGAACAGGAATATCAACAGTCAAAATCCTGTAGCCTGAAGTACAGAACAATAGAAGAATAAGTTGAACATAGCCCAGAGTCTTCTGGCTTCCTATATGGACATCTAATCCTGGTATTCATTCAATACTTAAAGGAGGTGCAATATAATTTTGATAAAATTTTAAAAATAATTCAGTAATCAAAAATTTTAAATTACAATAGAAACTGCACATCAAACTTAGTTTTATTTAATTCACTACTCTGTTCTGGAAAACAGGATGAAAATTAATTACCAAAATTCAAGTTTGAAAGGATTTTGGCACAAATATTTTTGGATTAAAATAAAAACAGCACAATAAATTGTTTTCTATTCAATTTAATACAACCCACTGTATTGAATCAACTGTGTAAAAGATATATTGAATTTAGATAACATCTACTAAAATTCACCAACCTAAAGTGCAGAAAGTTACTAGAATAAGTTTAATTCGGGTATGGCAATTCAGTAGTTTTTGTAAAATAAATTAAAAAATTGGTGCAAAACATTTGAAAAGACTAGAGAAACCAATATTTAAAGAATAGAATAGGAATAAAAACTTTTACTTTGCTGTGCCCATTAATGGGACTCTGAACCTACATACTTAACCAACATTTAGAAAATGAATAAAATCTCTTCATGAATAATATAAATTATTACATTGTTTATAATATTCATAAAACCACATAAATTATATGTTTAAAAAATTCATAATCACATTGCTTAGCAAGTGAGAATATCTTGAAAAGTTTTTGAAATGAACTATGATTTAATGAAACAAAGTGTTATGGTCCCCACTAAACCAATCAACTAATCCAATTTGGCCGATTATATTTTGAATTAACTATAAAATAGAATTAACTTAAAACTGAATATGATTCTTAAGAAGATGTTCTCAATTTTTAATCTAATGAATAAATTATTTAATGAAACTGCAAATCCTAAAAATTTCTGATTGAAAATTTTTAGAGGATTTATCGTTAAATAATTATAATAATTCACTACCAAATTCATATTTTAAAAATAAATAAATAGATAAAATGCAATCATCTTCAATTTTACACTATTTATCTTAGTAATTGTAATCTACTTATGGATTTATACATTTCATTGACTGAAAGCATTTTACATACATTTTTTGTCCCCCAGTGTCTCGTGTATCCATGGTAGATGATTTGTACTTTTTTTTTTTTTATATAATTGGATGTCATGATGACAAAACATTTTACGATTACTTTCAATGCAATTTGAAATTGAAATTGTAAATTGTAGCTCTTCCATCAGAGGCTGAAGAATCCCGATTTTGTAAAAGATCTAAGATCTTCTTGCCTCGGCTCATGATTTAAAATAAGAAATGCAGGAAGTATCCAGGTGAGAAAAATGCTCGAATGAGAAAAAAAAGATGTCACACTAGGAGTAAACTGGTGAGAGAAATGATCAATCTCACCGTTGCGAGGAGGCCATGGCAGAACTTATATACTAAAATAAATAATTAATAGTATAATTAAAGAATAATTATACTAAAATTATTTCCCAATATGAGCAAAATGCTCATGATTACACCTTTCCCAGGTTGAATTCAAATTTTGTATATATATTTCAATTTTCTAAAGTAATACATCATTTGATTTACCTTTAATTCATAAATTGACTTATTTTATGGATTTATTGAAATTTACAACTGTAAATTATATAATACATTCAGTAAATTTGATCTTAGTTAAAATGAAGTGTTACAGGCGTGTAGAGAAATTACTCATTGGTAGCACTCCAATGATATTTTACATTAGCAGGTCTCGTGGCTAACTTCTTTTCAGGTGCCTCAGAGGATTGTCAGAAATGGAAGAGGATGCAAGGTTAGAAACTAGGGGGTTTGAGTGTTTAGGGAGTTTATAATGGAAGGAGAGATATCTGGTTTGGGCTGGATCGGTTACATAGGGAACATTAAGGCCTTTATATATGATTTTATTTGTGACAAAGTAGGGAGCATTGAGGATTTTATGAAGAATTTTAGATTGTAAGGATAGGAAATGAGAGGAATTCGAAGGTTAAGTAGAGCCCCAAAGCTCAACTCCATATGTCCAGATTGGCCTTATTACAGTCATGTAGATCAGTCTTTTGTAATGTGTTGGAAGTTTAGACCGTTTGTCTAGTAAGTCCTATAATAGTCGAAATCGACGTGCAGTTTTCTGTCTTTTCAGTCTTGTGTGAGGACTCCAGGTTAATTGTTTGTCCAAATGTAGTTCAAGGTAGCGGATCTATTCGACAGGGGTAAGAGTAACATTATTAAATGAAACTGTAGGGCAGTCGGTAGGTTTACGACAAAGGGTGATTTGTTGGAATTTATCTTAATCCTCCAATTACAATACCATTCTTCAAGGCCTGTGGTATGGGATTGAAGAGTTTGGGATACAATTAATGGGTTATCATTAACTGTGAGCACACATGTGTCATCGGCATACGTGGTGAGGATAGTGTTAGGATTGGTTGGAATGTCAGCTGTATAGACGGTGTAATTTTATGGATTTAAAACAATTTTCGAAATAAAAAAGTATATCTTTTTGGACAAGCTAACTGAGATAGTCAATTTTTTACTTCCTGAAATAAATTTAAATTAATAAAATCTAACTAATTTTACAACACTCTTTATATCATGTATATAAAATAATTTTAAAAAGTATAAAAATTTAAGGCATATTAATACTTGTTATGTTTCTTATTAATTTTTTAACATACACAGTAAAAAAGTTATTTTAAAGTTTTTAAATTTAATTTTCATAATTTTTTATTCTTTTTTTTAGTCAATATTCATTTTTCATTTTTAGTCATTTGTTTTTATTATTTCCTTTAATAATTTATAGATTGATCTCTTGTCCATGGAAGTCAAAATAACAAAGGTTTATTCATAAGATAACAAACTACTATCAGATTTATCATTTTAGGGTTCTTACTGTTTGCGTGACCATAGTACATGCAATAAACTAGCTACATACACCTACTTGGCAGGCCTCTGCATATGTTTCTTGGCCCTGAAATAAAAAAAAAATTATGAAAAAAAAAATAATTCAATGAATTATGTACAGTTTAACTTTTGTAGGTATACAATATAAGATGATTCATTCTGATTTTTTAAGTTACTATCATGAAGTTTCTAGATCTAGATACTACTGATAATTCATGTGTTGTGAAGAGAAATATCTGGCAGACTTCTGTATAATTATATACAAACAAACATTATAAAAAAAAAAAAAAAAGAATTCAATGAATTATTTACAGTTTAACTTTTGTAGTTTCATGCTTCATTTTGATTTTAGAGTTACTATGAAGTTTCTAGATCTAGATACTAATGATGATTCATGAGGTGTGAAGTCAAATAAACAGATACTCAATTTTGTAAGAATCTAAGTTAGTTCTAATGTAATAATTTATTTTCTTTAGGCTTCATACAACAACTAATTTCTTCAATTACATACTAAATATAAGTCTTTGACTAAACCTTTCATTTTCATCAATTTATTATTTATAATTTTTTGGGACTAATCCAGACTGCTATCCAAACCATGATGTCTATTTAATATATAAAAGAAAAAGAAAATTAAAAATTTTTTTGTAATTTGTTATCAATTTATTTATTGATATTTACAAATTATTACATAAAAATAATATAGTAAATGTGATATTAACAATACAATGGCATAATACATACTTGTGTGGAAACTAACCATTGTAGCATTCCAATAACATTTCTACATTAGAAGGTCTAAAGGCCATCTTTTTTTCATGTCTTCGGAGCATTGTCAGGAATAGAAGAGGAAGCAAGTATAGAAACTATTAGAATTAGATGGTTTGAATGGTTTGGTTGATTAAAGAATTTAGAATGGAAGGTTTGATATCTGGTTTGGGCTAGGTCGGCTATATAAGGAAAATATAGGTCCTGATGGATGATTTTATTTGTGACAAAGTAAGAAGCATCTAGGATTTTGGACTTTAAGGATTGAATAAGAAAGGAATTCAATGGTTAATAGAGCTCAACTCCATAAGTCCTAATAGGCCTTACTAAGGTTATGTAGATGAGTCTTTTATAATTAATAGGAAGTTTCATATTTTTTCCTGTTTTTCTAGAAAGTGTTTTAATAGTAGGAATCAACGAGCAGTTTCCTATCATTTAAGTCTTCTATGGGGATTCAAAGTTAAGAATGGAAGGATTGATATCTGGTTTGGGCTAGATTGTCTACATATAGAAAATTGAAGTACTGATGGATGATTAGATTTGTGGCAGAGTAAGGAGCATTAAGGATTTTGGAAGATTGGATGTAATATAGGATCCAATGTAAAGATTGGATACAAGAGGAATTTTATGGTTTAGTGGAGCCCAAAAGCTCAACTCTGTAAGTCCTAATAGTCCTTATTATGGTTATGTAGATGAGTCCTTATTATGGTTATGTAGATGTGTAATTAATAGGAAATTTAGACCATTTGTCTAGTAAGTGCTGTAATAGATGGAATCATTTCTGTCTTTTATGGGGATTCCAAGTTAGTTGTTTGTCCAGATGCAGTCCTAGGTAGAAGATCTGTTTGACAGGGACAATTCGAGTATTATTAAAGGATACTGTAGAACAGAAAGTCATAGGTTTACGATGAGGTTAATGCTCATTTGATGGGATTTATTTTAATTCTCCAATTTTGTACTATTCTTCAAGGGTTGATATGTGCGGTTTGAGATTTTGGGATACAATTGATGGGTCATTATTCATATCGGCATTGTAATATTTAAATTTAATATATTCCTAATAGTGAGTTATTGCTGATGAAAAATACAATCAAAGAGAAGATGATAGAAGGTTATGGTCATGGAAGAAAATACAGTAAGTGTAAACATATTCTTAATTTGTGGAGATCATGGTTAAGAAAAATAAGATATTACCAATGGTTCTCGAAAATAAAAAAATTATATATAAACAATTTGTACAAAATTGTATTACCTAAAACTCTTTACATGACCTTGATCTGGTCAATTGAAACTAAGCAAATCTACTTCTAAGTAGTTAAAGCCTCACTACAATTAGTACAAGAGCCAGGGTGAAAAAAAAGGCAGTTAATCTAACCTTAATTTTTTATTACTTTGATGAAAACTATTTATAATTACTAGTAAAAATTGATGAGTCTGCCAAGTATAGGTAGGGGGAATAAAAAATGGCAGCTGTGTCAAAACCTTAAAAAAAAATTAATTTTTCATTCAGAGCTCTATTTATATCTTTAATACTACCAACAACACCTAAGAGAACATCATTTAAGGTAGAGTAAATTTGCTAAAACATGAGCCCGAATAGAGCTATTTACGTTCAATAGTTCCTGTGAAAAGAATTTTTAAATTGCAACATTTCATAGAAAAAAAAAAAAAAATCAGTAGTTGGTAAATTTATTTTGAGAAAACAATATCTCAAAAAGTATTCGACATAAAGATGTCTATTAGCACTCAAATTAAAGCTAGTTAAATATACTATAAAGTAGTTTGTGAAGTTTATCTTCGTAGGAGTAGTAGTTTTTATGATATGTTTTATGTTCGTATGTTATATTTTATGATCAAACATTTTATCCAAACAACTAGAAATTAACATTTTGTGAATTTATTTTGAAAAATATCATAAAAACTACCACTCCTAAGAAGATAAACGTCATAAACTACTTTATAGTATATTAAACTGGCTTTAATTTGAGTGCTGGCAGACATCTGTACTTCTTATGGTTCCTGATATATATTTTTTCATACATCAAAATTTTTGTCCGAACAACTAGAAATCAACATTTGGTGAATTTATTTTGTCGAATATCATAAGAACTACTACTCCTACAAAGATAAACTTCATAAAGTACTTTATAGCACATTTAACTAGCTTTAATTTGAGTGCTAATAGACATATTTTTGTCGAATAATTTTTGTGATATTGTTTTCTCAAAATAAATTCACCAACTACTGATTTTTCAGTGCATTCTTTATGAAACGTTGCAATTTAAAAAGTCTTTTCACAGAAACTATTGAACGTAAATATGTATATTAGGGCTCATATTTTAGAAAATTTACTCTACTTTAAATGATGATTTTTTTATATGAATGGAAAATTTTTTTTTTCAATTTGTGCTATAAAATGTGAAAGAAAATTTTAAATCAACCTGCAGGTCGACAGGAAGATTAAATAAGTTCCAATAAATTCTTACAGGAAAAAAAATACTACCAGTTATGGTAATAACGCAAGACCTTGTTAGAAGATTGAACCCGAATATAAGTTAACCCCTTATTCTAGCGAAGATAATCTCACAAAAAACTTTTACCAATGTTCAAAAATGTATTAATGACTAAATTTCCTAATGTATCAATATAAAAAAAATTAATTCGATTATTTTGCTAATAACAGACTTGACCATAAACATTACACAATCTAACTTTTT
>NW_027111802.1:110076-110331 GCF_000696795.3 Halyomorpha halys
AGAATGCTGTTCTCTTCATTAACTCTCAAGCAGCAATCCTTCCTGTTATTAGCAAGCATGACAGTATTCAATGTTTTGGAATGAAAATCCATCCTCTATAACCTGACACTCCGAGGCACTAATGTAGTCCTACGATTCTGAGCCTTTGTGGGATTTTAGAAAATGAAGGGGCAGATAGACTTGCCAAGCAAGGAGCATAATTGTCACAACCAGTCTATCTAGGATCCTATGACTCAATGAGACAAATGACAAGGG
>NW_027111802.1:114521-118625 GCF_000696795.3 Halyomorpha halys
TACCTTTATTGACTGCCGCCCAGACTATCTTCCTATGATCTACTTCAAGCTGTCAACCACCTTCTTCCAAGTAAAACATATGTAATATATGCTATGCGTTTTGTAAATTTGGCAGCTTATATACCAGTTCACACATTTCTAAGTTTTTTTTTTAATTTGAATCATCCATATGTAATAGACCCTACCTTATTTATCTATTTAATGATCAGCTGAAAGCCTTTGTAAATACTTTGGCCAACTTAATAGAGCTTGTATGAGGAGAAGATGGTTGGGGAATGCGGTCAAATTCAAACATCAAAATCGTGCTAAGGTTTCGGCTAGAATTTCTAGCCTTCATCAGGGCTGTTAGCTTGAAATCTTACCGCCAAGCTAACAGCCCTGATGAAGGCTAGAAATTCTTGCCGAAACGTTGGCACGATTAAATAAGTTACTTCAACTTATTTGTGTTTTAATTTGACCGCACTCCCCAACCATCTTCTCCTCGTATAAGTCATCCACGGTCAACTATCTCTCATGATTAATAGTGTTTGAGTGAAGGAATATAGTACATGCTAGAATTAGTTTCATCCAGAGATACTTAGGCTACACATATTCTAGATAAATAGCATAAGATATAGTTTATATAATATTTGGATAATAGCTCAAAAACTAAGCTTAAGAGTCAATTCAGAGAGTTATTATTTAAAAAATGACAACCTACTTTTTGAAGCTCTACCAGGAATACAAACATCCTGTAGGTCTCTGCATATGAATCTTGATCCTGGAATTAAACATGAAATTAACTTTAATTAATTAGGCACAATTTAATTATACTATATATAAACATTTTAAAATGTTTCTATCTGATTTTTTAAATACAATCATGAATATTTACTGAATGAATCGTGAAGATGAATAAAGAAAATTATATCTTTAAGAAAACGAAGTATAGTAACAACTCTTTAAAAGAAATGCTGTTTTAATTATAATATCCAAAATGGTGGAAAGGACCGGAGTCTTATTAGCTTCTTTTTTTTCTATGTTTCACGATGATTTTAATTTTAAAATTGGTAAAAAAAAATTAATTTCGAGGATGTGTAAACATATTTAAAAATATGATCAGAAAGAATTTCTTGTATGGAGGCTAAACCTTGAATAATTATTTTAATATATCTTATATGTGACGACAAATTAGTTTAGAAATCACATAAATATATGTAAGGATCTTATTTATTACTTGAGTATAAACAAAAAAAATATTAATACTAATTCATAAATCATCGTTTTATACGTGCATAATTAATTGTATTAATAATTTAACACCTGTGTAAGAATTAGAACAATTCATCTTCCATTCGAAGTCTGGAGTGTTTCAATATAAGACGAACAATGGGCTCCAATAGAAACTGTGGTAAGAGAAATGTACAAAAAATTTATAAATATACATTATACAATAAGGATCAGAAAGAAAATCAGTTAAATATTTAATATTATAGCCTTCAATATGTAGTTATTTAGTAAAAATAATGATATAATCACCAAATATTTGATTTTAAAGTATAATATAGTCATGGATATTCTGATGGCCGTGAATTTTTCATTGGCTCCAATTTGTTATTAACTTCACAATTCTGATTCATTAATTTTCATTTTTAACTGATAAAGAAAGATGTACGATCAAATTCACATTTTTACTCATACAATAAGGATAAGAAAGACATTGAATTCGACATTCAATATTATAGCAATAATTCAAATAACACTACTTGACTTTTAAAAATATGTAATGTGGGAATTTGTAGCTCATTGGTAAGGCAATGGACTACTAGCTCCGAGGACCCTGGGTTCGAATCCGGCTGTGGCAGATAATTATTATCTGTTTCACTGTAGCCTTGAGTCAGCCCTGAGAGCACTCCTAGGTCCACCCAGTCTCATAAAGTGGGTACTCTTTATAGGGTAAAAATATGACGGCCGAGCGTGATATGACCAAATCACCTGCTTGCACAACCGTTGGTTTAGTAACAGTACTTTCTTACAAATTACTGCATTCCTGACTCTTCGTAGGTTGTAGTATTACAGACTTAATTAATATAATAATTACAAACTGAATACTAATAAAGCAAATGATTGTCAACCTATTTAATAAAACTTTGAAAAATCAAAACTATTCGTACTTGATAATCTGAAGAGATCTTTTCTATTGAAACTTAAACATAAATAATAATTATATTAACTGTATCTTATTCCGTGACGGTAATAATCTTATAAATTATTACGGATCTCCCGACCAAAACAAATAATACCCACTCAGCGCCTTGAAAATACCCTTTTAACCGACAAATACCCGCCCCTTCATTGTTACTGTCATGATTGTACTGTCTCTGGCGTTCTGATGTGATAGTTGACAGCAAAAGTAATGTCATGAAGCAACTGTCACATTAACTATCTCATATATATACCTTGTATTGAATTTTGTTTTCTACAAAATAATTCAGAAAAAAAGAAATACTTAATGAAACCTCAAAAATAATTCTGATCCATAAGAAGGGTGATAGGAAAACTATCAACAACTACCGACCCATTTCAATTGGCTCCATCTTTTGTAACCTCTTTTCAAAAATAATAAGTGCCAGAATATCAAAAGCAATAGACGAAACCCAACCAAAAGATCAAGCAGGGTTTAGAAAAAGCAAATCTGTGATTGATCATTTGTTCACAATTAACCAGCTGATAGAAAAAGCGAACGAATATAACTTAAAACTTGATATGGGATTCATCGATTTCAAAAAAACTTTCGACAGCATATACAACAATTTAGAAACAGCATTGGAACGCAGAGAAGTGGATAAAGAATATATAAAATTAATAGAAAACATGTACATAAATAATAAAGGATAGATAGAGATGGAAAGAAAAAGAAAAATATTCCCTATAATAAAAAGAGTCAGGCAGGGAGATTCCTTATCACCAAATATTTTTATAGCAGAGCTAGACCAAATCTTCGAATTCAACAGAAAACGTAGGGATCTCACAAAATGGGATGAAGCTGAACACATTAAAATTTGCAGACGACGTGGTTTTGATAGCAAGCTCAGGGAAAGAACTAGTGATAATGATCAATCAGTTAAAAGAAAAAAGGTTCTCTCCATGGGTTGATATTTAACCCTCAAAAAACAGTCATAATGACCAACGACCCTTCGGAAACTATTAGACATAACCTCATGGACATGAAGATTTCCGATGAAGTAATTTATCTTGGGCAAATAATTTAATTTTTGAATAGGGATGCCAAGGAAATTGAATCCAGAATAGGTAAAACATGGAAGAAATTTTGAAGTCTTGGATATATTTTTAAAAGCCGTCAAGATATAAGGAACAAAACAATTGTATTCAACAGCTGTATTATCCCAGCACTTGCTTATGAATGCCAAACATGGTCTCTGACTAAGAATTTGAAGAGGAAGATCAACGTCGATCAACGTCTTTCAACGTAGAATGGAACGTACAATGCTTGGAGTCTCTCTAAAGGATTAAGTTGGCTCGGTTTGATTATGAAAAGAAACCATGGTTACCGACGCCATAAGCTACGATAGAAAAATGAAGTGGACCTGGCCAGGCCATCTCATGAGGAAATCCGAAGACAGCTGGGCGAGATGAGTTCCAGAGTGGATCCCCTGGACGACAACGCAAGAGCTGGGCCGACGAAATAACAAAACTATGTGGCGGTTCATTATGGATGAAGGCATGCTCGAGATAGGGAATTGTGGAAAGCTAAATGCCAGCAACTCCGGTTTTTAAGGTTCGGCTAGTCTCCGCTAAAAAGACTAATCTCCCACACGGGAAGGCCTATATGTCAATATGTTCAACGTATATATTCATTTTTTTGTTCTTTAATTTTTTCCTAAGAATGATTTATTTTTGTATTCACATTTAAATAAAGACTTATTATTATTATATACACCTAGAAAGTGAATCCATAGTTATCTACCACCTCCATTCTGTCCATAGTTAGCCATTACCATGGTGTAACCATTTAATTACAGTCATGAGAGTAGTGTCTCACTGGGTTTGGCGTGATCGTACATAAATCCGCCCCGCGCCCCAAAAATAATCAACCCTGGGCAC
>NW_027111802.1:119489-122933 GCF_000696795.3 Halyomorpha halys
AAAAAAAAAAAAAAGTAAAAATAACAGAGGTATACAATGAAAAGTAAAATTTAATAAGAAAAATTAAAGCCTGCAAGCAGTAAATGAAAACAGTAATAGTAACGGATAGATAAGAGATAAAATAAGAGAAGAAATATTAAAGAAAGTACAAATTAAGAGATGAAAAAAAAAAAGAATAAAATCAAATGATGAGAATCATTTGATTATCTCATCATTTGATTTTATTCTTTTCTTTTTTCATCTCTTAATTAGTACTTTCTTTAATATTTCTTCTCTTATTTTATCTGTTATCTATCCGTTACTATTACTGTTTTCATTTATTGTTTACAGCCTTTAATTTTTCTTATCAAATTTTACTTTTCATTGTATAACCCTGTTATTTTCCACTGATGTTTTTTTTTTGTTTTTTTTTTTAAACCGTTGGTTCAATAAAAATAGAATACCATTTACTATTAGAGGTTTTTTTTACCACACCTGGACAATATTTCATTCATTAATACACACAGTCAATCAACAATCTTCCACCATCCTTTAATTTTTTTTTAACATTGTTAAAAAGTCCAATGTTTCAGCCAATTAAAGAAGGTTACAAATGTTATTACATCAAGGTGTAATAGTGTTGAATTAATTATAATTAAACTATTTTATATTAATGAGTGGAAAAATAGTACGATTTTACTGTAACCAGTGACCTGGGGAGAATAGCCTCCAAAAAGTTTTTTAAATATTTTATGTGAGTGTAAAATTGTAAAAATTAAATATTTAAGATTGTCCTAGAGGATGGTCAAATTGGCCGAAACGTTGGGCTTTTAAGGAAATAAGGAATGTTTTGAGACTTTATATTTGGATACATTTATTATTTAAACAATGATAACCAGTCTCAAGAATGTGAAAAGATTATATATAAAAAACTATATCATGGAAAAGTGTGACACTAAATTATCACTGTACATATAACGTAAAAACATTTATCCAAAATCCTCGATCCCTGGCAATTACCAGCTAAAGTGAAAAATGTCCGAAAATCAGGTAAAAATACCCAAATCGACAGCAGTGATATAAAGTAGAGATTTGAGTGAATTTTGAAGTTCGGTGAGTCCCTTATCTGTTGGTAATTTAAAGGAACAAAAACATTAAGAAAATAAATAGTAATAAACCCATCAAGAATTAGATAAACATTTAAGATCCTGAAATTTTATCTGATATATCGCTGCTTTTCTTGAATAGTAGCACATCTTACAAAAAAATCTTTGCTTTTATTTGGAATTGGACGTATTCCAGAGATAGTACCATTGACTGTGGTTACTTTCTTTATTGAGGTCGTCCTACAAACTTTCCTAAAGATATTAGTTGTTAAAAATTACCATCAGTCTACAGTAAAATCTATAGAATAACTCAGACACAAAATTTATAAAATATGTTATTTTTTTTGTTAAATGTGCCACTATTCAACAAAAGCTGCTATATGTACCACATCTTATTTATTTATAGGGAATAAATATGAAAATTTCCTTGATTATTCAAAGTTCATTGTTTCACATCTGAACAAAATGAATAAATAACAATAATAATAACAAACCTGAACAATGTCACAAATCTAAGATCCTAAGGAGGGGACAGGCCTTTCGGTCAATTAGGTGCTAAATTAAAATAGCTCTAACTAAAAAAGACAGGTATGTTTTATCCATCTATGTCTTTTGTTCAATTAAGACTTTTCCATTTTGGGTATAAATTCTTCCCTCTCTCTTTTCATACCTTTAAATTAATTTTAAATATATGGAAACTGTTTTATTTGTAATGATTTATGTATTAATTTTCAAAACTAATTTCTTTATATTATCTTTATTTCTTTTGTATTAGTGTTCAACATCTCATGGTATTTTCCCATTTCCAGGATTAGAATACTAATGATTTTAATATTGTGTATATTTAAAACAATAATATTATTAGGTGAGTGGGTAGCTCATAGGCAAGGCACTGTGCTACTAACTCCAAGGACTCAGGGTCGAATCCAGCTGTGGCAGATAATTATTTTATGTTTCAATGTAGCTGAGAATCAGCCCTGTGGATTCGGGTGCACTCCGGGGTCCATCCTGGCTCATAAGGTGGACCTTAAATTGGATAAAAATCTGGCAATCAAGCATGATCCTGATCAAATGATGACCTCCTTGCACTACCATTGGTCTAGTAATAGTAGTTTTTTTTTTATTCAATACCAGGTCGGCCTGGTGGGCCTTACATGCCTAATATAACAGTAATATTTTTTTTTTCTTTAACTATTGATTATGGGGGAGGGGTATAGTCTGGTGCAAAAGACACCCCTAACTATTTACAACACTATAAATATTGAAATATTGTAAATAATAATGATGAATTATAATATATATGTATATAGACATATACATAATAAATAAATAAAAATATTAATTCTTTAGAAGAGAGAGACAAAAAAAGGAAAGTTGATAACAAAAACTATATTTATAGCTTTAATAAAACAAATACTTGACTTCTAATAGAAAAAAAGGTTAATTTGAGGAAAAGAAGAAGAGAAAAAATAAATAAAATAGCGGTGATGTCAAGAATAGTATATAATTATCTGCTGTCGCCTCATTCGAATCCAGGTCCTTGGAGTTAGCAGCACCTTGACCTTGCTCACTGGGCCACCCTGTTCCCTGGTGTCAAATTTTAAATTTCCAACTGAAATTTAAGAATTTATTATTTTTTTAAAACATAAAGGGATTAGGCTTAATCCCATAAAGTCAGTTATTTTGTATTACTCATTCAAGAATAGAGGTTTTATTTCCCTTTTTCACCATGCTTAATTTAATTCAAATCCAGTCCACCAATCAGTTTTATCTATGATATCTCCTAACATTGTATGCACAATTAACCCAAGGGAATATCTGAATTAAACAGTCGTGATGAATGACTGAAATTCAGGCCGAAACATCAGCAAAATTAAAATAAATTCCACTTATTTGTATTTCCCATTAATGACTGCACACTTGACTATCCTCTTCTCACATTCAATCTAAGGTCAACAATAAACACCTCAGGCAGTTTTTTTTTTAAAACGGTGGTATAGTAAAAATATTAATAGTATTTTGATATGGTAAGAATCATTAAATTCCTCAAATTAAATATTTCTTACAATACTGTTTGACCCGTCATCAGCCGCTAGGTCGATTTTAACACAGATGACCATGCGTGAGACTTTTTCTCACATTTCTTATTTAGATCTCTTGAACGTATTTTTTAAAATATAAAATTTTGATTTAGATTAGGTTTATTTAAGCATAAAAAAAAATTATTTGATACAAGAGCAAATTAGTTTTAAAAAATTTAAATTAAAAAAAAAACATAATTATAAAATAGTAATAAACATAATATAATATTTTAGGCAGACAAAGTTATAAAAAGAATTAAAATACAGATATATCATAT
>NW_027111802.1:123587-124372 GCF_000696795.3 Halyomorpha halys
CGGTACAAGCTTACTTTGAAATTACGTGTTGTCTCAGTTATAGTAATTTCTTTTATATTACGAAAACTTGCCCAATTCTGCTAAGTGAATTTTCATTTGATGTCCAAAATCGATTTTAATTTTTTATATTTTGAGTGAAAGGCGTTAAGCTGTTTAATCGTTTAACTGATGAACACACTCCAGTTCAGCAAGTTTTGTAGAAAAAATGAAAAACCTTAAATGCCAATAAAACAAATTTTTTAAATTAATTTTTTTTTTAATATGATTGTGTTCAGACAAAAAAAAATTTTTTCTAAGATCGTTGATTGACCATGTATAATCTATAAAAGGAAGAAGGTCGGGGGAGGTCAAAAAAATAACTCAAAATAACTAATAACAAGTAATTTAACTATTTAATGTGTGCCAATCTCCCACATTGCAGGGCTTCAAAACTGGGCTAAAAAAAAGATACAAACACAAACAACCTTACTAAACTAAGGTTAATATAATAATAATAAGGTTTTTTTAGTATTTGTATCTTTTTTTTAGCCCAGTTTTGAAGTCCTGCAATGTAGGGCAATGCATTGGCCCACATTAAATAGTTAAATTACTTGTTATTAGTTAGAGTTATTTCTTTGACCTCCCCGGACCTTCTTCCTTTTATATATTATACATAGTCAATCAACGATCTTAGAAAAAATTTTTTTTTGTCTGAACACAATCATATTTTAAAAAAAAAAATTAATTTAAAAACTTTGTTTTATTGGCATTTAAGGTTTTTCATTTTTTCTACAAAACTTGCTGAA
>NW_027111802.1:124422-135478 GCF_000696795.3 Halyomorpha halys
ATATTTGTTATATAGGGGAATTCGAGAGAGTGAATTTGTCGATCAAATGAAATAAAAATTGTGAAATGGAAGGGAAAGAAAAAAAGGAATAAATTGAAAAACTTGTATTTAGTGTATAGACTGGTATTGATTGTAAAAGAAAACTGTGTGAAAAAAAAAGTTTTCTTTCTATTTTACTATATCATAAAAATATGTAATTTATATATGTCCGATCAGAGATTGATTAGTATGCTGTGTAATGTAGCAACCCGATGTCTTTGGGCAGCATGAATGAATAAAGCATTTCTTAAAAACTACATACGGTCAATCAACGATTTTAAAAAAAAATCTTTTTTTGTCAGAACACACATTTTAAAAAAAAAAATTTAATTAAAAAACTTTGTTTTATTGGAATTGAAGGTTTTTCATGTTTAATACAAAGTTTGCTGAAATGGAGTAACTGTTAATCAGTTAAATCATTCAATCAAAGCAAATATGCCAACAGCTCAACACCTTTCACTCAAAATTAAAATCTATCATGGATATCAAATGAAGAATCACTTAGTAGAATTAAGCAAGATTTCGTAATATAAAAGAAATTACAATAACTGAGACAACACGTAACAATTACACTCTATTATTTATGACTACCAGCTATTTTAATAGCTCACATTTACAAAAACATTAATTTAAAAATAATGCAATTACCATAACGGAACAAAATTTCAGGTGTTTCATAGATTTGTTAGCTAAGCTAATGAAAATTTCATAGTAGGTTTATACTGGCCTCCATAATGGTATGTGAAAAATCTCATAGCAGTAAAAATTGTGGAGGAGGTATGTAGTTGGCATAAATCCTAGTGATTTACTTCTTCTTAATTTCCATCAGGTTTGTAATTCTCATAAGACATTAACAGAGATGGGCAAAAATTAGCAATAGCTGAAACTAATATCTAATTTTTGCCCATCTCTGCCTATTAGTGTTCATCATACCTGACCACTCCAATACTACCAACCATTTCCTCATATGACTTTTTATACATTAATGTAATATTTTTAATAGTATTATAAATAGACTCCTGATTTTATAAATAATAATTTTCTTCTAGACTTTCAACATTTATATATTTCAACTATATCTGTTATATTGTTCTTTACCTCTACTATATTTTAAAACCCTCAACAAAAACAACAGTAAATAATAAAACAATAATAAATTTATAAATTAAATATGGTTCGCGTGCGGTAAAATTATTAATTTGACCGCACCTGGACCATATTCCATGTATTGATACATACAGTCAATCTGATTGTATTATCTTCCAATAATAAATCTACTATATTTAATTTTAATTTAATAATGTTTAATCACTCCAAAACCACCAAAATTGATTATTTAGTTAGAACTAGTACATGTTCAAATAAAAAACATAAATTTGATTCTTATAAAACTTTATTAAACTAAACATACTACAAAAGAAAAAAAACTAACATTAAATTATGGAAAACTGGCTGATTTAAAATGAGTTCTGATTTCATCACTTGCTAGATTATATGGAGTAAAACCATCATCACATATCAAATCTGGTTGGGCTCCATTTATCAACAAGACCTTAACGACTTCAGAATGTCCGCACGAACAGGCATAATGGAGAGCGGTTTGACCAGATCCATCCCGCATGTTGATGTTGGCTCCATGAGATAGCAACAATTTCACCATATCCAACAGGCCCCTGTCTGCTGCCCAATGTAGTAAACTCATTCCAAACTCGTCAGTAATATCTGCTCCACAATTCTCAACGAAACATTTGACTTTGTCAATATCTCCCTCTTTAACCCTATCAAAAATGTTTTTATCCTCCTCATTAATTTCGAGTTCATCATTTGCCATTCTACTAACAGCTACCCAACCCTCTTTTTTCTGTTCATTTTTCTGATTAGTTTCCCAGTCTGGTAATATTTCTTCAATTAGACTAATGTACTTTATCATAGCTTCTGTTTGCGGTAAATCTCCTAAAGCTTTCCATGCTTCCCACTTGCGCTTGCTCTCATATGCGTACCAATAAGGGCTTGGTGTATTACATTCACCTACAGTTGCTTGCTTGTATAGAGCATAGAATTCCAAAAGCTGTTCCTGTTTCAAGGAGGGAACCAAGGAAGGTAAACAATCAGCAGCGGCGGCAAACTTTAATCGTAAAGCATCTTGAAGAAATTCAGCCATTTCCCAAAATAAAACTAAGATGATACAGGTTCTACAAAAAGTACATTACCTTCCAAAGTGTGCTTTCCCTTTTGAGCTTCTTCAAATTCTACTTTATTATTGAAGACAATAAAACCATAACCTCTTGTCAGTCCAGTATTCTTATCAAATACTACATTAGCAGAGGACAACTGTCCGAATTTGGAAAAGTAATTTCGCAATTTTGCACTATTAGTTGTCCAAGGTAAATTGTAAACAAAGAGTTTATAAAAAGATTTTACTGCAGTAGCCATTAATTATGTTATGAATTAATTTTTCGTAATTTCTAAGAGATGGATGGTATGATCATGCATCAATTCATTAATATCGACCCCAGACTCTGTTCCAAGAGTATTAAGAGGAATATGTTCACAGCGCAATTTCCACTTATGTAACAAATGCTCAATTGACCAATCAGCACTCCGTTCTTGATATACTGAAAGAAATCTTGCTTGTGGATTACAGTCTAACAAATATGACACAGTTACAATTATATCTTCAAAAACCGATGGATCATAAAAGCAATCGGAACCAATAATCAAATCAACAGGTCCAAGAGCAAATGTACTTGTAAGAAACAAACCCCAACTCAGTCCAGTCACACGCACTTGGTTGTTGTTCAAACCGTTTACTTCACAACAGCGTTTGATATGTTGAAGGGACTTTGGTAACACAGCACTATCAGTCAAAGTCACAGTAGCACCGCACTTAGCAGCAAGTATACCAGGTAGAGCAGTTCCGGCTCCCAATTCCAATATGTGTTTTCCGGAGAGATCCGCTCGGCGTTCCCACAAAAACCAAGCGAGAATAGGAGCACACGGCCAAGTGTAGAAACTGTAACTGGCTTGTAGCTTCTGAAAACAAATGAAAATTAAAAAGTTAATTATAAACTCTACACTAATCACTGAATTTATGTTTCGATTAATTGCAATTTAAAACCCAAAAAATTGATAAAATTATATCATTGAATAATAGCTCCAAAAAATAAAAATTTCTTTTAGGTTTTCCATTAATAAAATAACTTCCTGATGAAATAAAAGTTTCATGTAACCAATGAATTATCATTGAGTTATCAAAAAGTAACTAACAAAAGCTAATTTAGAAAAATATACATGTAAAGTCACAACAATATGAGAAACAATGCAAACAAATAAATAACAGGCTGTTTTAATTGAAATTTAATGTGGAAAGGAATGTTGAAACCGGTAAAAGTTTTATCAATTGTTCAATCCATTCATTTACTAGCTAACGAATTTCTTTAAGTTATGCCAATTACCTATTCACAAATTATTATAATCCGGTATTCTTAACTCAAAATAATGGATTGAAGTAGTTTAAACTTACTTCAGGAATCAGAATCTCCAAAATTTCAGAAGAACCACCTTCTTTTTTGGAGTTAAAAACGAACTTCTTTATCTGCTCACAAGGTTCATCTGACATTGGTGGCGCATGTGTAGTAAAGTCTAATATCAATTGAACAATTTTAATTAAGGATATTTAAGAAAATGATGAATACTGTTCTACTACAGAGGCTGAATGAACGACACCGTTAAAAATAGTGCATAGATGGATGTAGTTTAAAAAAAAAAAAGAAGAAAAAGTTACAAAATGGTTGAGGTTAAGAACCTAACGAATTATCCGGTGTGGTTACAGTCCTACATAACACCAGCTGAATTAGTTATCTCTACTGCGGCTCCGATCTTGTCCCCTGTCGTCGGTTAATGGCTATTTATTTTCTAATATGTTATTGTTTTCCGAATCCTTTTTAGAAGTTTTAAATTCCTCGTTTATTTGATTACTATGGCTGACACCGTACCTAAGAAATTGTCCGGTTTAAAAAGGAAAGCATCTTTGAAAGTGGTTTTTACAGTGAAGAAGAAGAGTAGAAACCCAACGTATTTGAAGGTGTCAACAGTTTTGTTTATTTGTTTTTTTACAGTGATCTATTATCTCTATAATTACTGTAAATGTTATTATGAGTTTGCCGTTAGTCCTTTCGCTAGAGTAATTCTTTTCTTAATCGATTTTAGGTTTATAAGATATTACAAAAATCGGAAAAAGATAGATCAAAAGAAGAGAATGAGCTGCTTTCTAATTCTCCCAGTGTCGTTAAACAGGTTTTGACCCGGTAAATAAGAACATAAATTTTAAACATTACAATGATCCTTGATAGTTTCTTTCTCTCTAAGGTAAATTTGTGTGTGTGTGACCTAGGCTTGAGAAAAGAGATCAAATATTAGCTAGAGAAAAAGAGTTTGAAGATAGCTCGGAACTCCTGGAAGAAAAATGTGCCAAATTAGCCGAAGCAATAGCTGCTGCGAAGCATCTGGTAGTTTACAGTGGTGCTGGTGTTAGTACCGCAGCCAAAATACCAGACTACAGGGGGACAAATGGGATCTGGACCCGTTTACAACAAGGAAAAGAGATTGGGTATGTTTAAAAATTTGAAATTCAGTTTTTAGTGTATATTAGCTTAGTTCATTATTTTAATTTTTAGTCAATTAGTTCATTGTTCATCGGTTTCTCCAAAATAAATTCTCATTTTTAGGACCGCTCTTGGTGGATTTATAATGAATGATTTAGTGTTATTCCAAATTCTCCATACATCTCATTCTATTAACTTGTTTATTGTTTCTATCGAATTAAGTCCTGCTGTTCATTCATAGATGTAGTATATTTATAAGCTCAGATTAATATTACATTTATAACTCTTTAGTATGAAATTTTAAAGCTGTTTGCATTTATGCAGTAAGATAGTGTTGAAAATATTAAAGCCCCTATAATTATTAACACCCAAAATTTCTCTTTGAAGATATGATATTTTTTATCTTATTTTAATGTGTTGTTATCAGGTAATTGTTTATACACATCTGTTATCTTTATTGATACAATCTTCACTGGTTCTATTTTTACGATAACCTTATCTTCTTTTAATGCTCAGGAATTAACTGATAAAACAGAGTTAGACTCTAGCCCAATTCACCTGTTGTTATCAATTATTTATCTATATATCAATTATTCACCAGTTATTGTTTATTATTTCATTTCATTAATACTCAAGAACTTTATTGATGATAAAAAAGTTATCAACCAACCCTTAACACATTTCTTCGATTGATATAGTTGTTAAATAATAATTTTATGTGACAAGTATAATTTAAAAAGTTCTTTAACTGTATCTTATATATGTAAACAATTAGTTGTAAAGAAATTTTATTTTTTTATTTCTATTATTGGGAAGAGATACACAAATCTTTCAGATTTAAGGAAAGGTGAAAGTATTCTTGTTACACTGTTGTAAATTTGAAATTTGGGGGGCAAGAGTGAAAGTAGTGATAAACCAGTTTTCATTTCTATCAGTAACAAAGTCTGTTTGGCTTTTGTAAATGTTACTCTCATCGTCTTAATAAGTTTTATCATATGAAACCATGATAAATATAATGGTTTTTGTTTTTAAGAAAAAATGAAAATATCAGTATCTAAAAGAATAAAAAATCATATAATCAGACTTAACCTAACTTTGATATAATTAATTTGGAAATATTAAGATTAGTGTTTATGAATGTTGGAAAATTAATTAGTAAAAAATTGGATTAGTGTTTATAAATGAAGGAAAATAGATAAAATTTCAAATTTTTATTTTTATTTTTTTATAAATATTCTAGTCAATCAGAGATATACGATTTTTTTAAAATATAAAATTGTGTATTTTTGATTCTTAAATATACATAATTATTATTTATAAAAAATACTTATATTTTTTCCCAGTGCACCAGAATTTTACTCACCTATATGCTTACTTAGTTAGTTTCTATATCACATTTTAATTTGTGATAAGAAGATAGTTGACGATAGATAATATATATGGTGAGAAGATGGTTGGGCGTGCGGTCAGTAAAAAACACGAGCAAGTTGACAGAACTTATTTAATAGTACCAAAGTTTCAGCCAGAGTTTCTAGCCTTCATCAGGGCTACTCTTTGGAGATCACAATGTTGTACAACAATGTAGGTGTCACTATGTTGCTTTTCTATGTATTTTATTTAGCTCACTGAAAAATATTGGCAATTTGGCTACCACCTAATATTATCTTTATGATTCAAGAGATTATATTTGTATTATTAGTTTATGTTTTGGGACTTTGATCCCCATCTTCATTACTTATTATTATTGATACAAGGTTTAGATTCTATAAAAATTCCCTAAGTCAATTAATAAAATTGGATTTAAAAATATCTAATATTGTTACATCTATATATCACTTAGAGTAGTAGCACTAAAATATTTTGTCATGTTTTTATTTTTGCGTTGTTTATATTTATTTTCTTATGTTAAGGCTGGTTTATTATATTGACATAATAACTGTATTAGAGTGCAAGTTTTTATTATTTTTTCGTGAATAATGTATTTAATGAAAAATAAATTGCAAGTTATTAGTTGAGTTTTATTATTAATTTATTCCAGAATTATTTGACTATAGAAGAAAACATCATTCATTTATATAAAAAATTACGTTTCTCATATAAACAAAAACAACATAAAATTTAAAAGATAAAATATAAACATTTATTATAGAATATAAAATCTTCTTAAATATCATAAATACTTGGTTGTTGAATATTTCAATTAAAGTGCACTGCTCGTTGAGATAACTTCACTTGACATACCTTTAAAAAAATTTTGTTCGAACATTATTACATTTATTTGATCATGATCTTAATTAAAACAGGTCACTGTTTTTTTACATTGTCGTATTATCGTATTTCATTTTTAGAGATTTTTATAATTATTAAAAAACATTTGCTCTGAATTTTGAGATAAAATAATTTTATCTTGCAAGACCGATACATGTCTTGTCCATGTGAATTCTCAGACAGAACAAACTATATCCGCTTGATTAGTGTATGGCTTTGGCCAAAAAAACAAAATAAATTAACGTCTTTTTTTCTTTGTAATTATCACTTTGCTGTTGTTGTATTTTTAAAAATAATAGTTAATTAGTTTTAAATCTTCGAAAACTTAATCCACTTAGAATAGGGAAAATAACACATTTTGCAAGTTCTTATATATTGTTAGTTGCAAGTGTATGGCAATCAGCATTTGTTTTATCTAGACTCCATTGTTCTGGTCTCTTAACCAAAATTATTCTAATATTCAGATATGTAAATTAATAACTTATAAATTAAAAATATTCATTTAACAGACAAATGTTATTTATCAATATTATGTATTAATATGTCATTTAAAACTTCTAAGAATCCTATATTTCAAAGGAATTATTTATAAATCTTAAATAATTCTTAATTTAGGCTTCTGAAATAAACCATAATTCTTTACATATAAAACATACACATTTTCTTTTATCATTAAAATAATAATCTTTTCTCCACATAATTAATATTAATCAATTTTTTCTTATATTTTTCATAATATTCACATTTAATTGTTCAATTTCCAATGTCTCTGTTCATAGTAACAGTTAACACTTTTTGATTTTATTTGACAAGATATGTAAAAGATATCTACAATATGTAACAACTACAAGATTTTTATTAGATATTTGTAAATATAATTTTAATAATTGACTTCATAAAAAATAATGAGCTGATAATTAGTTTTATATAAACTAAACCTTGTATAAATAATAATTGGTTCTGAAAATATAGATCAGTCTATATTTACCTAAACAGCTAAAGCATTTTTAAGATCTCATAGTCTGTACCTGCGGCTTTTCTTTCTGATCACCCTTTATTTCACCTTGAAAGACAGTATTTTTTAATTATTTTGGAATTATAATGTAAACAAAGTAAGGCGGTGTTAATATTTGACTGTAGATTGATATGAGGAGAAGATGGTCCGTGGTCAGCGAAGATGCAAAAATAAGCAAAACTTATTTATTTGTGCCGACGTTTCGACGTCGTTCATTCATTCGTCGGCATTCATCAAGAATGAAGAATAAAACAAGATATCCTTAATTCAGAAGAAAAAAATAATAATAATAAACTTGGAAATATTCAGAACAATAAATTATTAGTATCAACTACTATCTACTTAATTTATTCTTATGTAAATTTCCAAGTTTGTTTGTTTTATTTTTTTCTGAATAAAGGTTGTTATCTCGTTTTGTTTTGTTTGGCGAAACGTCAGCTCAAAGAAAAAAGTTTTGCTTAATTGTATATCTTGGGTAACTACACCCTCGTCCATCTTCTCCTAATAAATGAAGTAAGCTACTAACAGGGCATTTAATAGTATGTATAAGATATGAAAAGAAAACATTAAGGAAAATTTTTAGATAAAAATGAAATAAAAAATGTATTATTTTGGCTGTAATCCTGTTAGAACAGTGATTCTGTCTGCTGACCACTGAACCAGAACTTACTCGACCAATGTGTGGCCCATCTCCATTCCTGAAGAGGGACAAGGAAAGATGATCATTAAAC
The DNA here is from genome assembly GCF_000696795.3 of Halyomorpha halys. Taxonomy (NCBI): domain Eukaryota; kingdom Metazoa; phylum Arthropoda; class Insecta; order Hemiptera; family Pentatomidae; genus Halyomorpha; species Halyomorpha halys. The sequence continues at coordinate 133,080 of NW_027111802.1, forward strand.
TATTTTTAATTGTCCATGTACCAACATGGAAATTGTATTCTTTTCTTTGTTTCAAAATCATAATTTTATTTTTGAAAAAAAAAATATATATATATTCTTTATTTCAAAATGACATTATTTTCATCTTTAATCTAATCCAAAGACTGAATAATATCATTTCCTGGTCCTACCTAAAATTAAAAATTGTGAAATTTGGCACTTTTGAAACAAGTTAAAAATATGATATTTTGTATAAAATTGTTATTGATTTTGTCTACAACACAGTGGTTCTTTTCTTAAATACTTTTGTTTTGTTGTTTGGTAACCCATTTACAAATTGTAGTAGGTAAAAGACTATAATTAAAGAAAATAACTTGCTGTTTGGTAGTATTTCACCTGTCGTAATCCTTGTATCAAGTCATGTTGACCAAGTGTTAGTTGGTTCATAACAATCTGTCATTTCTTCTTCTTTCTTCTTGTTGCTATTTGTTAAAACCTAATCTAATTATGTATAATATTTATATTGGAAGATTGTTTATTGACCGTTTGTAATATTTAAAAGGAAGATGGTCTGGGCGTGATCAAAGAAAAAAACACCAAAAATCTAAAAAGATACAAACAGTAAAATAAGATAACAAAGTAAGATAATAGAACATGATATAAATGTAAACTACGGTGTGGCTAAATATGATTTAAAATATGTGAAAGTTTATTGTAAGATCCTCTTTTATGAGTAAATAGTTATTTTTATATATAAATGATTTTAGTTATGTTTTTATTTTGTGTATCTACGTTAAATATTGTAGTATTAAATCTAAAAAGCAAGCTAACCAATTTTCATCAGTATAATATGCAGTTACAAAAGATATTGTTCAAAGCCATGATGGCGGGGCTCGTCCTTTCAAAATTCTGTTGAATCATGGCCTTGTTAAGCAGATTAAAATATTTTAAAAACTTTATTTTAACTTCCCATCATAATTGAAATTACAGTACATTTAAGAAAAAATAGAAGTTAAGAATAAGTATTAAAGAAAATTATTCATATAGGAAATCATAGGAAAAAACTCAAAACCGTAATGCTACAATCGATGTTAAAGGAGAATGAGAGAAGGGGAAGGAAGAAAACTTGGTTTTGATTCATTCGTTTCTTAGGCATGGGCAGAAAATGATGTTTCCTGGATGAGGAGGTCCTCATCATCTTTTGTCTAGCTCTAGGAAAACATCTTGAAAAAGAAGACATTAAAGAGTCACCCAAGAAGAAAAGGGGATGAGAAGTGAGTTTAAAACTTATAGAGGACCAAGGTTTTGTTTAAAGACAGAATTAGTTTGTGAAATAGAAGTGATCAAGACTCATCAACCTTCAAAAGAAGAGTATAAATTGGTTAGTTTTGTAATACCTAACTTTAAATACATTGTAAAAGTAGATATTAATTTAATTAAGTGTCATTGGTAAAAAAGTGTCTGAATGCCTAGAAACCCACCCTGAGATTAAGAGTTATAACAAAAATGTTATAAAATTCTACTATTTATCTAATATTAAAGCTTTTAATTTGAACCCAAGCTATACTTTAGATATGAGAATAATTAAAAAACTTTTAAATTTCTTTTTATTTACTTCTCATAAAACATTAAAATAGTTATAAACTATTTGTTCTTTTTTTGACCGTGACCCTGACCATCTTCTTTTATGTTTGTAATTGTTTATTTTTACTTTTCACTGTACATTTTTTCTCTTTTACTTTTTTTCATTTTGAAATAAATTTTCACATGTTCTAAATCATAATAAGCCACACCCTAGTTTACTTTTGTTTCACGTTATTTATTTTCTTACTTTTTTTTTACCTTATTTTAGTGTTTCTATCTATTTTTTTAGTCCTGATGGAGCCCTGCCGCAATATGAAGCGAAACATTGGCTCACATTAAATATTTTAATTACTATTTGAGTATTTTTTTCTTTTACCGCACCCGAACCATCTTCCTTTTATATAGTATTTAAAGTATTTAGCTAATCCAATAAATTAATTGTATAAATTTGATCTAATACACCATTTTTTTAATGAAATAAAATTATTATAATGTTTGTTAGGGATCATGATCTGTCAGTCGCTGAACCAACGACTGCCCATATGGCGTTGTACTCTCTGTATAAAAAAGGTTTTCTGAAGTACATAGTCTCACAGAATTGTGATGGCCTACATTTGAGGAGTGGACTTCCCAGGCGGGCCCTGTCAGAGGTCCACGGAAACATGAACCTAGAGGTAAAGATTATATTTATTGTAGTGAACTTATTATGGTTGGCAATAGTTCGTCAGCACTATTGATAGTATTGATAATATATATTAAGTCAATATTAAGAATCCTTTGGGTAATTATTAGACTATCGAGACTACCATTGTTGAGATTGTTGATAGCATAGTCTT
>NW_027111802.1:135728-147000 GCF_000696795.3 Halyomorpha halys
ATTATTTAATTATAAAAAATTAAGAAATATTTCAATTAAAGATTGAATACCTATAAAAAGTTTTGCCTATTAAAACTTCTAAGGCAAAGTACTATATTTGAATTTCAACTTCAGAAATTTTATAAGGAAGTTGGAACTTGTCAATTGACTAATAATTGAGTTATTTTTCTTCCACCCATATGCCTTTCAGCGTGGGGGTGGTTCCATGCGTTCCTATCCCTGGCAAGGTTCCTCATAATAATTGAATTCTAATTGAAAAAAAAAATTATGCAAATCTTTAATTTTTATACCAGCCCCCCTTTTTTTTTTATTATATTATTATTAGTCTTACTATAACTCCCTAAGCACTACTAAAAACGAGTGTGCGTTATTTTGTACTGATTCTAAATTTATAATTAATTATCAATTATTTATAGGTCAGATGTGTGACAACTTTTTAACTGTAAAAAAGAGGAAAGATGTATTGGTTTAGGAGAGAAAATATGAAGAAAAAAAGAAAAGAACAAAAACTGGTATCCCTCATGTGTAAAGGACATTTTTAACTTGCCGATCTATAGGCAAGTTATTGTAATCACCGTGAAAATTTTTTAAATTTTGATATCGTGCTATTTATTCCTATGAAAGTGTTCGTAATATATTTAGTTGAAATCAGAAATGCGAACAGTGCCATGTGTCAACCAGTATATGGTTCAGCTCTCTTCTGGTTCTGTCACCTAGGCTTACCCACGTTTCTTTATGAATATCTTTGTGAGGATTTGAAGATGCTCAAAAGGAAAACTCACCGGACATATGATGCATATTCCGAAAGAAGAAGAAATGCCAAAAGAATAATGCGAGATAAGAAAAGAGCACATGAGGCAAGAAAACTCAATGAGATGCGAGAAAGCCAAAAGTTCTTTAAGGGTGCTAAATGGCTAAAACGGCTTTACTCAACAGACTAAAATCAATGTGGAAACCTCATCACCGAGGCTGAATAAATCAAAGGTAGGTGGGCTCCATTACTTTAAGGAAATTCTAAACCCTGAGACAAGCAATATGTACTTCCATCAGGTTTATCAATCTAACAATGATGAGGAGATACTACTGGACAGAGATGAAATTATGAACATGATTTGGTCCCTGAAAAATAATACGTCTCCAGGGCCAGACGAAATCTCTGCAGAATTAATAAAATACACAGAAGAAGACACTTAGGAGGAAATTTTCAAGGTGATATGGGATATATGGGTGGAAGAAATAATTCCAGCTGACTGGGGAGAAGCTATTATAGTCCCTATATATTAGAAAGGGAATAAACACAAATGTGAAAATTACAGAGGCATAGCGATCCTGCCAGCTGTTTACAAGATCTTGTCGGTAGCAATTTGAAGGAGGATGATGGAGAGGAGCAAACAGCAGTTGGCCGAGTACCAGAGCGGTTTCCACCCAGAACGTTCAACAACAGACCACCTATTCTCGATTAGACAAATACTCGAGAAAACGTATGAGTACATTATCGACTTACACCACCTCTTTATTGACTTCCAACCGGCTTATGATAGTGTGAACAGGGGAAAATTACTAAAGGCATTGCAGTACTAGGAACACCTAGCAAGTTAATAAGATTAACAAAGATGACCCTGGAAAGTACTAGTTGTAAGGTGAAAACTCGAGTGGGCATCTCAAATAGCTTTAGGGTTAACAGTGGCTTAAGACAAGGAGACCCATTATCACCAGTACTGTTCAACCTCGCCCTAGAAGTTCCCATTAGGAAAATAAGGACAAATCTGGGTGGCAGCATTTACAGTAGGCTCACACAACATATTGCTTATGCGGATGATGTAGTCATCACTGGAAGAACCAAAACAGCACTGGCGGATGATGTAGTCATCACTGGAAGAACCGAAACAGCACTGGCCGGTGCTGTAGAAGAATTCAAGAGAGCAGCACAAGATTTAGGACTTAATGTAAATAGTGAAAAGACCAAATATATGAAAACCTCTAGACAGACCGGGGAGAGAAGATATATTGTGGATGTTGAGGAAAACACGTTTCAAGTATCTGGGAGGAGTTGTGACGGAGAATAATATTATAATTTAGAAGTCGAAATTAAGGTATGGTAGGAGGAAACAGATGTTTCTATGACCTGTAAAGAGCTCTCAGATACAAAAGTCTTTCAAGGAAAGCAAAGCTTTTGTTGTACAAAACAATAATTAGGCCAGTGGTAATCTATGGCAGTGAGACATGGACTCTAACCAAGAAAAATAGAAGAGCTCTACTGGTTCGGGAGAGAAGAGTCCTGAGAAAGATCTTTGGAGCCGGTGAAGAATCAGAAGCAATGCTGAACTAATAGAATTGTATGGAGAGCCTGATATCCTCTGTGCTATTAAAAAGAGCAGGCTGTGATGGTTGGGACATATGGAAAGGATGGAGTCCTGTAGGCTGCCTGAAAGGATGCTAAATGGTGCACCAGAAGGAAAAGGGAAAAGGGGCAGACCCAGGAGGCGTCGGTGGCTGGATGATTTGAGAAAGGTGGGAATCGCAAATTGGAGGAGTCTTGTTGAAGACCGCGAGGCATAGGGAAGAACAGTGGCTGAGGCCCAGCTCCTGCAATGACTTTAGTGTCCAACAGTGAGTGAGTGAGTGAAATTAGAAATACATAATATCTATTGTATAAATCATTTGCTTCTATAAAATTAATTTAATTAATATCAGAAGTATGTATAATACAAATTTTGTTAATGTAAACTTTTTTTTTTTTTTATCATGTTTTTAATAAATCCATACAAAGAGTTTTTTTGCTTTTTATTTATAAATATAAATGAACAATCTTATTATCTCTTAAACAAATTAAATCATCCCTTAGCATTAAATGGGGATGTAAAGACATCAATTTTTTTTTTTTTAAATTTTGTAAAACTTAAAGCTCTCAAATTTCTAATAAAATATGCAAAAAAAAAAACAAAAAACAAATATATAAAAATAATTATGCTGTTAAAGAAAGTTTCCCTATGAATCTACCAAAAACAGTTTATCTTTTGAAGGTTTGTGAACTGTGCAATATTCAGTATTGGAGAGCGTTTGATGTGACTACTCATACTGCACGCTATGCTCACCAGACAGCGAGGCGCTGCAGCGCATGTGCCTGTCCACTGAGAGATACCATCGTGCACTTCGGCGAGCGTGGGAGCCTCGCATGGCCCATCAACTGGTCCGGTGCTTGCCATGCTGCTAAGCAGGCTGATATGATTCTCTGCATTGGGTCCAGTCTTAAAGTACATTACTCTCTTTATTTTAAAAAATATTAAATTTTCTAGTTTTACTCAAACAATAAATTGAATTGTTTCTAGGTATTAAAGCGATATCCATGGCTGTGGGGGATGGACAAACCTGTTAGTAAGAGGCCTAAACTTTACATCGTTAACCTGCAATGGACACCGAAGGATTTCCAAGCAACTCTTAAAATTAATGGTACAGTTATTATAATATAATTATTCATATCTTATCTCCGTTCAAGAAGGTTCTGTATCTAGAGAGCGATTTTGAGTATTTGATCTATAAAAACAATACTTTAAATAGCGAACATTTTAAGGTTTATTTTAATTTATGATTGAAGAGGACATCAGCTTAGCATGATGTGAGAGATGAAAATCCCACTTTCTCGTATATTTTCTTATATTTCTGCTTAGCTTTAACAGTGGTGCACTGGACAGAAAAAAAATTGTCAAGTGTACAACTGGTAAGTGTATACTATTTTGTGTACATTAAAAATAATAAATAAATATATATAATCTTTTCAACTTCTTGATACTGGTATTTATTATTTAAATTAATTAATTGGCCCGGAACGTTAAACTGTTAAAGAATTAATAAAGTATTAAGACTTAATCTCGGTATTAAGTCTCGACACTTTATTAATTCTTTAACAGTCCAACGTTTCGGCCAATTTGACCATCCTCAAGGACAATCTAACAATTAACAGCTTTTATTATGCATTCATTTTTAACAATTTTAACAACATTATTATTAATAGTTTAACATACTAAAATATAAATTTACACCTCACACTTTAATGATGACTAAAGCACTAAAAATGTCCAAACTATTAAATTATAATTATGAGAGATAGTTGACCGTAGATGATGAATGAGGAGAAGATGGTTGGGGGTGCGGTCAATGAAAAACACAAATAAGTACGATTAACTTATTTTAAAATTATTTACGATTAACTTATTAAAATTATTAAATTATAAGGCCAGACTGGGCTACTGAGACGCTATCATGGCCACTAATTAGCCGAAACTGCTATAAAAAAGCTAAGATGGTCGGTCAGTTGCTAGGTGACACCTCAGCAACAATTATCAGCCCCTAGCAACTGTCTCTATTACTCATTATAACATACAAATATAATTACATTTTTTCTTTTCAAATAACTAAATCCAATTAATTTAATATAAATAAAAATAAACGTTATTAATTAAACACTAAGACTAACAAACATTATTTACAAGGTTATATATTATAGCGTTAACAACTATTTTGTGTACATTAAAAATACTAAATAAATACATATAATCTTTTCAACTTCTTGATACTGGTATTTATTATTTAAATAAATTAACAGTCCAACGTTTCGGCCAATTTGACCATCCTCAAGGACAATCTAACAATTAACAGATTTTACTATGCATTCATTTTAACAACATTATTTTTAATAGTTAAACATACCTGAAATATAAATTTACACCTCACATTCAAATATTTAAAAACTTTTTGCAGCCCATTCTGGCCAGGTCATTAATTCAGTCAAATTACCCAATGAAACAATAAATTAATTGGGAATCATATTAATTATTAATAAGCTTGCCTAAACTTATGTCTAATTACCTATTTTGTCACAATTTCATTAATTTGTTAAACTTTTAATTATAGATCAACTTAACACTATCAATTTTTAACCTTCAAACAGAGATGCACTCTGTTGAGTTTTATTTCTTTTATTTTTATTATATAAAATTTAGACCAAAATACAATTTGAATTAAATCAATTATACAGCAATTAATGACCTGGGTAGAGTAGCCTGAAAGCAGTTTTTTAAAATATTCGGATGTAAATTTATATTTAAGGTATATTAAATTATTAATAATGATGTTAAAATTTAATATTAACCCTTGAATGACACACTTCTATAAGTCAACTTAATCAGACACTCTGGGGTGTGATACACCCCAACATATGAATTGGTATAAAATATAAGTGATACAACCTGCAATGCTTATAATGCATTTTAAAATAACTAAGTGGTCTAGGTAACAAAAATAAATCATTTCAAAATGGGTTATGTACATATGTATTTCCAAAAATCACATATTGTAAAATGTTACGAGCCAACTAGCTAAAAAATGCATAAAAATTAATTTTTGTTCCTAAATAAAAAAAAAAATTTGTATGGCTTTTAAATGCAGATAAATACAAAGTAAATGAATCATAAAACGAGGTGGAAAAGTCATTTTTTAAATTAAAAATGAGTAAAATACATAGTGGGGGCCCCGAAGGGACCTCTATCACACACTACACTGCAGACATATGCTGCCCTGTGTTCATTGCAAATAGCTCTCTTACATTGCAGACATGTCAATTTCGTCTTCCTGTCCTTTCCCCTTTCACAAAAAGAACACCTTACTTGTTTCTCCAAGATCATATATTTATTTATTTGCGCATCTATTCCTAAAATGTCATCAATACCTAGGCGCAGTGACCGACGAAGTGCCTCTGCCTGTAGCCTCTTTAGGCAGGGTTCCAGAATTGAATATCCCAGACCAAAAAGGAAGTCTTTGCGTTTCATTTTATTTTCCTACTTTACCAGAGTAAACAATATCATACTGTTCACCCAGACATGATCCAACATTCCAAAAAAAAAACGGAGAGCCACCTCCTGTTTTTCTGGCCGTTGAGTACCCCTTGCACATTTGGTCAAAAGTATCAGTTCATCCTTTATTTAAATTATAATCATGTATGAATTGTGGTTTACCAGATTCTTCAATGACTGCATCATCTTGCATTGTTGGTTGGGTGTCATTTTGTCATTAGCCTTCCTCTCTTGTCTATTTAGTTTATCATCAAATCTCAAGCAGTATGAGAGGAAGCTGAACCAATTCATGGGTATGGTGTGTCGAAATAAAGGATGGTCCCTTTTTGTAGAGAAAAGCTCCTCTAATGAGAGTTTACCGGATTTATTATTTATTTACACTAAGGACACTCTGGGGTGTGAGATACCCCAAGACCAGTTCAAATCACAATAAATAGCTAAACAAGACTGACGCATAGCAGCAGATAATCAGAATCAATTATGTTATGAATGACAGTTATTTACATGGCGGGGTTTAGCAAAAGAGCTACACATGTAGGAATTATTCAAAATTTAAAAAGTGCTGGGGTACACATGACATCCCAGTGTGTTGTTCTAGGGTTAAATAATAGCTGTTAATTCTTAGATCGTCCTTGAGAATGACCAAATCGGCCGAAACGTTGGACTGTTAAAGAATTATTAGAGTGTTGAGGCTTAACCTGGGTACCAATTAATTTATTTAAATAATAAATAAATATATATACTTCAGGCCTCCAATGCATTATATCTCAAATTCAAATTGAACTATTTGAATTTGGTTTGTGCCAGCTAATATATTTTAACATCCTTTTGATGCTATACAAATTTGAAATTAATCGATTTAGTACCCTTGGAGCTATGAGAGATTTTCATAATTTTTGTGCAACTAAACTGACATTATATAGCAGGGTTTAGAGAAAACCTGTACATGATTAAAGGAAACAGAGTTTATTTTCGGTTTTAGCACTACGAAAAAAACAAAAAAACAAATAAAGATCAGCCAAAATTATCTAATCAAATTTTGTAAAAAAAAAATATTAGACCTGTGTAAATAATTTTAAAATAACCTTATTTAGTTATTATATAGTTACTAAGAAGGATAAATGAATTAATCATTGGTGAAACAAGTTATCTCCAAAAAGATAAAGTTTAGATTAGAGTTTTTAATCTTGATAAAACTGTCTTAAAACAATACTGTAGCTAGTGTTCATAATTTTTATATTTCAATACATAATTGTATTGTACGGTTCTATTAATTCTGGTGTTTTATGTGGAATTAATAAAGATTGACCTAAACAGTAGACCTGGATTGTGGACCCAACTTTGAAAAAAAAAAAAATAGAGATGCAATTTTATTGTTTAAATAAAGTAATTTGTATCCAAGTTTATTATTTCTTTAAAAGTCTAATGTTTTGACCAATTAAGCCATCCTGAAGGACAATTTTAAATAGTTGATTATCTTAACTCTATTATCACCTTCTTACCAAACAATTTTTTTTTTTATTTACTACTAAAAGTACTAACATTGCAATCAAAAATTCTATGTCAGATTACATGATCTCCATGAAATGTCAGTAACTGAACACAGCACACATACCTACTGTACAAGATCACATTTAAACATCATACAAGACATTCCATGACAAATTCTACCAACACACCAATAAACTAGAATAAGTTTGATTAGAAGGTGATTGTAATGTTAAGTTCATCTGTAATTAAAAGTTTATAAATCTAATGGAAAACTGGGGACGACGGTAGCAGCATGGTAACGTGCCTGTCTACGGACCCAAAGCTTGTGAGTTTGAGCCCGGCCCTACCCAGAATTTTTTCAAACATAAAATTATACAAAGCTCACTCACAGCCTCTCCCCAGACATTTGTGAGGTCCGTTAGCCAATGGGTGGCACTCACAAAAAACAGGTGTGGGAGTGACGAATCCACCCTATGAAAAACCCATGTCGAGAAATACACGATGTTTTTCCTTAATACATCGTATGAGGCCCTGGACCTCCATGTCGCGCCAATAAAAATAATAATAAATAGGGAATTGACAAAATAGGGTAATTTGACTGAAATTAATGAGAAGGTCATCAACCATCTCAGGCAGAATAGCCTACAATAGTTTTTAAATTATTGAATGTGAGATGTAAATTTATATTTAAGATTGTCCTTGAGAATGGCCGAATTGACCAAAACAATGGACTTTAAAGAAATAATAAAGAGTGTTTTAAGACTTAACTTGGATACAAATGATTTTATTTAAACAATAAAATCCATCCTCAAGAAAGTGAAAAGATTATATATAAACATGTAATGTTTTCAAAGAACTATTTTAGATAAGAAAAGTATCTTTCTTTTTTTTAATCATTTTTTTATTGACAGCTGTTAATTTTTACAGGTAAATGTGACGATGTAATGAAACTCGTGATGGGCTATTTGAATATAAAAATCCCCGAGTATCAAAGGACAATGGATCCGATATTTCACCATTGTACAATGCTTCACCCTCTAGAGGAACACACAATTTCATCTTCCCTAATGCTCGTCCCACCCGACATCAAGCGTTTCAAAAAGGAGGCAATCGATATCGATGAAATATCTCAACATAAGTTAGACGAAATCGTTTACGGTATCAAGAAAGAAGAAATTATTTGGAGACCTTTTGGAAGGGAAATCATTCTGAACAGCGGCAAGGTTATCAAAGAGGAAGATCACATGCCCGAAGAACCCTGTCATTCCAATATCTCAGTACAGGCCGATATATTCGACCAAGTCTATCAGGAAATAGCAAAGAAAGTTTTACAGCAAACTAACACAGCGTATTACCAGTCTATATACGAACCTCTCGACTTGTCTAAACCAGAATGTCGATTTTGCCATGATACATATGGTTCATCCTGTATGTTTTACCTCAAGCGTACTGCAAAGGTCCCAGAAAAAGGTCGGCCATGTTACTGTTGTGATTCGGAAGACGACACTTCTGACAATGGCGGATCAGATCAAGCAGACCGTAAAACCCCTTCAAATCCTGGCTGGTTCGGTAAAGGATACAGGAAGAAAATTAAGAAGAAAAGGTAGTGTAACGTAGAGTAACGATGCGTACTGTGAAATTGCGATTGCACTATCAGTATTTGAAAAATAATTGATCCCTGCTGATCGCTCCTACTCTCCGACTGTCCTCAATTTTACTAGTCCTTATTTACATATTCTTTCTATAATTTAAATTATTAATTATTATAATAAAAATCCTACATTGATTTAGTGTGGGAGGTTGTTTCAAATTATTTTATAAAAAAAAGTTTATTTCCTAGTGTGTGAAGGCCAAGCAATAGATATGATATTGTAACCTGATTATTTATTTTCTTAATTAGTTATTGGCTATGCCATTTCAAATTTGTTATTGATCCTATCGTTAGAGAGGTTTTAGTCGAGTATGAATTGAAACGAGAAAGGTTTATGCCGTCTTTTCAAATTATAGTTGGTGGGTCTGATTGATTTGGGTATTTTTCTTCACCGTAATGGTGATAGTGTCGTGGTTTGTTTATGACTTTTTTTTTTTAAGGAAAATCATTGTTATTTATTTACCTTTACAGTAGTCCTATTAAGAACATTTATTTCAATGATTTTGATAAATAAAGTATTTAATGTTTTTATAGACAAATTTATTAATTTATATTATACTGTTTCACGTTCAAGATGGCTAAAAGTTCCTTATAAAGTTTTCTTCCTTAATATTACAAGTCACATCCCTTTAATTAAAAAAAAATAAATAAATAACAAAATTGTAACATTTTAATTATATTTATAAAAATATGAAGATGGTCGAGGGTGCAGTCAAAGACAAAAATATTTAACAACTATTTGCAGATGTTTTCCCCCTCTTTGTAGAGCATCATCAGGGCTAAAATACTAAAATGCTGCCTTCATACTTTTTTCGTACTTGATTTGTTCTTTACTTACTTTTTATTATTTATTCTTTCTTGACCTTTATTTATTCCCAACTTACTTCCTTAATTTTCTGTATTTTATTGTTTTAAATGTTTTGTTTTTCTCTCTCTTTTCTCCTTTTTTCTTATTACGTGTTATTACATCTCCGGTTCATATAGTTAATGTTTTTTTTTTGTGTATGTTTACTTAAAATTGTCTAGATTATACTATAACTATTTTTATTTGTATTTTTTTACATAACGTTCTTTTCACTTATATTAACATAATTTTTAACCCTACCTTAGGTTACTTTTTGTATCTTTTTAGCCCTGATGAAACTCTCCTAAGTGGGGCGAAACTTTGGCAAATAGATTAGCTATTTTTGTTCTTTTTGACCACACCCCCAATTCTTCCACATTTTGAAAAATTCGGTCAATCATTTATACATATAATTTATTTTGAGGAGAGTTGATTTATTTGAATTTGTTAAAATAAATTCGATTACTCTATATCATTTTCGGGGGGAAAAAAATAATTTGACCTAATTAAACTTTTACTTTATTTAAATTTATTCTGACGAATCCTTTATAAAATATTAGATGTATTTATTCATTATGTACTTTACTCTAGTTATTACTTACTTACTCTTTACCCTTATTGATTTTGAGAATTTGTTCGATCATAATGAAAATTAAAATTTGATTTCTCAATTAACAGAATGTTGTTACAGTATTTATTTATAATTTTATTTTCTCTAAGACAAGTTTAATAATAACAACCTTAACTTTACATAAAAGAGGAAAATTCCATTTGAGACACAATATAAACGTTATAATACAATTAAAAGATTACAATCTCAAAGCTTCGAGTCTCAAATTCAGGCGTAAAACAACTCACAAGTCGATCTTATTCTAATTTAGATATCTTGAAAACAGAAAATTACAAATATCACATTAATGAAGGCAAAATACAGCTCACGAACAGTCCAAGAATACATACCAACCAGTGACAGCTCATGAACAGTCCAAGAAGACATACTAACCAGTGACAGCTCATCATTCCAACACATCCAAGCTCATACTATGTATATATATGTTTAGTGATGATATTTCTGTTTTATATTTAATAATAATATGATATCGATTTAAATGAATCCAAATAAATTAATTTATTATATTAGTCTTCATTATATCCATATTTTACTATAAAAAAAATTTAAATGTATTATTCTTTAGTAATTTCAAAAATCAATCAAATAAATAAAAATTCATATCTTTAGATTTTTTCATATTTAAAAATATTAACGGAAGATCAATGATTGGCCGTATGTTGAAATAAAAGGAAGATGGTCCCGGGTAAGTTAAAGAAAAAAAAACTAAAATAGTCATAAAACTATTTAATTTGAGTCAACTTTTCGTCCCACGTTGCAGGACTTCATCGGGGCTAAAAAAAATACAAACACTCAAATGAGATATA
>NW_027111802.1:147050-150798 GCF_000696795.3 Halyomorpha halys
AAAAAAAGTAAGCTAATAGATAACAAAATAAAATTTAACTAAGGTGTGGCTAATTATGATAATTTCTGTATAAACAAACAATGTAAATTAAATAAAATAAAAAAGATGTACAGTGAAACGTAAAATTAAAAAAGAATAACACAAAGGTTTAGGACAATTAATGAAAATGGAAATAATAACATAGAAATACAGTATTTCTTTTTTTATCTGTTATTTTTTCTGTTTTCATAAATCATCTAAATCCTTATTTAATTTTACTTCTTACTGTACATCTTTTTTATTGTCTTTAATTTACACTGTTAATTTTTATAGAAATTATCATAGTTTTCATCCTTTTTAGCCCTGATGAAAGCTCTGGAAAGTTGGGCGAAACGTTGGCTCAAATTAAATAGTTTTATTAAAAAATACTAAGCTTTTTTTTATAGTAGGAAATCATTCGAAATATAGAAAATATATTACTTTTATGAGGAACACAAATTTGAGAACAATCAAAACTACAATGCATTAAATAAAGTAAGTCATTTATAATTATTCCAGCATTCCATCGGTATATGTCTGTTAGGTTGACTCAATTCTTCATTCTTCTCGTTTCTAATCTTAAAAATCTAAAACCGATCCTAATAAAAAATAATCTAGTTTATTTAACAGTTCATCCCCGCCATTTATTGTTTCAATTAACAAACTAGAACTTGTGAAAGTACTTTTATTCAAAGTAAAAACCGTTCAACAATTTTTATGTATGGCCTTCACCATTTATAGTGGAGACTCTAAACACGTCCATACTGTTCAATAACTGAAGAGATGAACAGATTGCTTCCGCAGACTTAAGTCCATCCAATTATATAATCACATTAAAAAACATTTATTATTTTAATCAATAATTCGCTATAATTTTTACTTTAGAAAACAAGTATCAAACTCTCTTTGAGTTCTTACAAACCCAAGTCTGTTTTTAGATTTAAAATATTAACTTTTCTAAGCTTTGTATATTAAGTTTGCAAGTGGGGTTTATTATTGACAAATGCCAATCGTAATATCTATAGAAGGCCTTTCCTCTGCTGACCCCGAGAATTCCATTTTTCAAATTGTTAACAATCTAATATAATATAATACACAAACCATAATCCTTCCAAGTCCTATTTACCAATAAATACAAAATATCACTACAGTATAAATACCTATGTATATATATTTGGATGTCTTGGAGTGATTAGCTATCCATATGATGTATTTTTGGATTATTGATATGGGATGTACTCTGCATTTTGCTTTCATACATGTGATATTTGTGTTTTTCTGCACTTTTTTATTTTTAAAGATTTTTTTTTTGTTTTATGCTGATATATACTCAAAACTGAATATTTACATTTTTATTTAAACTAATAAGTTTTATTATATTGTCGAAAATTATTTATTGGTTATTAATTAAACAAATTAAAGGTTCCTCTTTGATTCATTTGAAATTATTCTATATAGTTTTGCTTTATATTTTATTTTTAATTTCATTATTTGTTAAATAATTCATCTGTTAAGGGAGAAGTCAAATAATTCCAAATTACAAGAACCTGTTTGTTGATAGTTATGTCATTGTCAAAACACTGTTTTGTCAATCCATCAATTTAAATTTTGACACATAATTTTTCTTTATATTGTCTTGGTACAGATGTTCTGTTTTCTTTTTCTATTTTTTTAATTTCTTCTTGAATAAGGAACTAGAGCTAGATCCCTCTGAGATAGACTCAAAGGTAGTTTTAAAATAAATATACCTTTTTGGTTTAAAGATTTTAAGTCATAATTTTTCTGTTTATTCTACTACATCAGTGAGATGCTGCAAAATGATAGTAATCATCTTTTTATCAATGGTTTAAGTTATCAACAATTCTCTATCATCACATCAATAATAATTAAAATTAATTGTGATTATTGATCATGGTTAAGCTGAGACCTTTAGCCCTTAAGTTCAATTCCTATCTAGGCTGTTGGAATACCATTTTCTTCTAAATCATCATAATTTATTTTTGAAAAACTTAACAGCTGAAGATTGTAGCACTTAGATACAAATTCCCGTTCAACTTTCCAGCTGTTATCCCCAAATTTCTTTAAAATTCCAAAAGAAAATAATCTGGAAGGTTACTGTTTTATAATTTATATTAGCAACATAATAAAATAAATATTTTACAATTACAATTTTTTATTTTAACATCTATGCATCATGTTTTATGATATTTTTTCTAATTTATTAAAAAAAATTGTATATCGAGATACTAGTAGAATATATATATAAGAAGATGATCAGGGTAGAGGTCAAAAGAGAAACCAAAATAGTTTACAACTTATTATTTTCCAACGTTTCACCCCACTTTGCAGGGCTTTATCAGGACTGTTCAAAGGTAAAGGTTGAACAGCCCTGATGAAGCCCTGCAAAGTTGGGCGAAACGTCGGAAAATAAATAGTTGTAAACTATTTTGGTTTCTCTTTTGACCGCAACCCTGACCATCTTCATATATATAAATTTGTACGGTCAACTATATATACTAGTAGAATAAATTTTGTTTTCTTTCAAATAAGTCTTAAAGCCAGCCATGTTTCAATTTTTTATTTATTAATATTAATTTAATATTTATAAAACAATTTATATAATTTTACATTTAAGTTAAATGAATCGTACCCAAGACAGTACGGCTCTTACTATATATATATTACTTTTTTCAATGTTCAATTGTTAACAAAGATGATTTCTACAGCAGTGGTTCACAATAGAGTTGGGCAAAAATTAGATATTAGTTTCAACTAAAGCTAATTTTTTCCCATCTCCGGTTCACAACTAGTGCTCTGCCGACCATGTATAACTCTATACTTTTTTTTTTTTTCATTTGTAAACTATTAATGATTGTTCCCTTAAAAATTTTATCATTTATTGGATTGAGTATTATGTGACTTTTAAGTATGATTGTTCATTTTTTATCGTTTCTTCCAATATAATTTTATTATGCGACCACTGCCCTAAATATTAGAATTTTTCTGTTATTGTTAAGTCTCCTCGTTTACATTTTTTTAATATAAATAATTTCTAAAAACTATTGGAGAGAGTTGAGAATCATAAATTAATCATTTATAATAGTCCCCATTACAAAGAAAACACACAATACCATCTTTTTTGTTATCGATGTAGCATATATATTTTTTTGTCTTTTTATTTTGTTTTTGTGACTTATGAAATTAGTTTAATCAAAAATTTTCTATTAAAAAAGATACTTGCTTATGACAAAAACTCCCATAATAACTCTACCTCATAGAATCTGTCTTAGTTAACTTTCACCACCATTATACCACGGTATAATAAATTTAGTATAATATTTATTATTCAAAATATATTTCTTGTATCGATAATGAACTAATTAGCATTATCTTTTCTGTCAATAAAGGAATAAATTAGGGGAAAAATAGTAATAGCTAGAGATGAATATTTAAAAATTAATAAACATGTAGTAACTTTTTAAGGAAAACTATGAATTTAGGGGTCGTCAGTCGATCTGCGACCAAAGAAAAAGCTCAGAAACAATCAAAGAGTTCTCTTTTCGAAATGTTTCTCGTTTTTTCCCTGTTATGCTGGCTGCATATAATACGGGTATATTGAAGAGGGAATTATTTATAATATCCTGTTTATTCACATTACAGATTGATTCACGTTTTATTTATCTAATTTGATATTTTAAACAGTTTATATATATAATTTTTTTTTTAAATA
>NW_027111802.1:151739-170446 GCF_000696795.3 Halyomorpha halys
ATATAATTAATAACTATA
The DNA here is from genome assembly GCF_000696795.3 of Halyomorpha halys. NCBI lineage: Eukaryota > Metazoa > Arthropoda > Insecta > Hemiptera > Pentatomidae > Halyomorpha > Halyomorpha halys. Next base: position 151,758 of record NW_027111802.1, read on the forward strand.
TTTTTTAATCATATTACTGTTCTAGATTAGTAGCTTCCTTTTATTGTGTAGGTCAAATAACATACACGCTACGTGTTGATAATTCAAAATCAGTTTCAATCATAAATGTCTATGATAGGTCAAATGTGTTCCTGTTGGCCCGTTGATCGGGTTCATGATATTGAAAGGTACAAATTAACTGTGTTCATCTTTCATTCTAGTTGTACTAAATCAACTTCATAAGAAAACTTCTTGAATTAAATGTCCTTTTTCTTTCATATAAACTTTTTTTTTTCATGTCATTCTTTCCTTATATTTTATCAGGATAATGTTTTTGTATTATCAAGAAATATTATTTTTTAAACATATGATATTTTATTTTACTGTCATTAGTTGAATTTAACATAACAGATTCTATATTTTAAAATTGTGTCAAATATGTACACCATGTTGTTTATCTGTACTCACATACAGTGTAGAATTGATTTTATCCATAGAAATTTAATGTATTATTTTATAAAGTGTACATTTATTCTAGAAAAATGTTTCTGAGACTTTTTTCTTTTCATAAACACTAACTCATCAAGTTATTTTTACGTTTACGGTACTTTTTTTTTTTTTTTTTTTTACAATTTGGTATGTACTAACTAAAAATATAATTGAAGACCCTAAAACCATCCAAAAGACCCTGAAATGTTTTTGCTGTAAACAAAGTAATCTTCATAAAATGAAAAAAATATCTACTTGTGCAATATTTCGTATTATATCATATTTGCAGACCTTTTCATTCGTAAACATGCTCTGTGTCACACACACATATCGCTGTTTTTCTTGAATAATGGCTCACACAAAACATTATTTTTTTATTTTCTTTAGAACTGGATGTATTATAAAGATATTACCATAGACTGTTGTTTCTTTCGCTATAGAGGTAATTAATTATATAGTCTGTCCCGAAGATATTAGAGTGGTTAAAAGTTACCCCAGACTTTGGTATAATCTATAGAATATATCGAATATAAATAAAAAAAACATTATTCAAGAAAAGTAGCGATATATCTTTATAAACATACATTAGGATAGTGACATAATGATTACTACCATGTGAAAATACTTGTTCCCAATTCGATAGTTGACAGTGAATCGCTATTCATATGATAGAATCATTAAAAATATTTTTTAAAGCAGTAGTATCTATATTTCCAAAAATTAAAAACCAGAGAAAATTCTGACTGAAAAATGACTAATAGTTTAAACGAGGAATTTTCAATTACTCTACCAGGCTCAGAATTAAAAAAAAAATTAAGTTCTGATTTGGATTAAGCAAATCGAAAAATTATGCCATATTTGTTTTTGACTTACTTCGAAGTTTCAATTTCAGCTAGTTTAATATATTCAAAGAAAATTAAATATTTACAGATTATAAAACCTTTACTATTACAATTATTTTTGTTTGTTTTTTACATTAAAACTTTATTTTTCTTATTGAAGTTTATTTATGTACTGTTTAATACTTAAATGGTTCTATTAATCTTCTCTGTCACATAATTTGTTAACTGATTCAGAGTTTACTGAATATTTTATTTATTTTTGTATTTTAAATGCTGATTATTTATAATATATTTATATAATATTATAGGTAGTAGGATTTTGAATGTTAATAAAATTTACAATGATCTACGAGATTGAAGTAGTCTCTGTTTGTTAATTAATATATATTCAAATATTTAATAGTTTGACAGTATTACAAAAAATATGTAATTAAAACTCTAAAAATTAGATTTTTATCAGTAGCTTTATTTTATAATTAAATAAAGCAATAATTAATGATTTGGTGTAATAGAAGGATCATTTGTATTCATTGCGTTGTTCTTCCCCAGTATGCCTTCTGTTTTTAAAATTTTAATGAATTTTATATATAAATACAAGTCGATCTGTAAGCAGAGATAGGCAAAAATTAGCTATGGATGAAACTAATACCTAAAATTGCCATAGTAACGACACTTATTCATGAATGAACCATTGATAATAAATATTGTATCCATGGTAATATTAGCTATTAATTTCAACTATAGCTAATTTTTGCCCAACACTGTACTGATAATTCAAATGAATTTTGTATTAAGCCTATTCAAAATTTAACATCTTATCTTCGTTGTTTGTTAATATCATTCTTCCGAGATTCGAAAATTCAAGTGTTTAAAAAATCGTGTTAGCATAATATGAAACATGAAAAAATCTTGAAAATTGCACTTTGTTCCGAGTTGTTATATTTTTGGCTATAATTGCTTAGGTCAGTATCCGTTTAAATGTTTATTCACTTTCATGTTCTTGGTGTCTGAAATAAAACAGGTTCAAATCATAAAGTATTTATGAAGATCATAAAGAATTTAAAATAAATAAACTTCTCTTGTCATAATATTGTTCCAACATTTTGATGTAATTCAGTTTAAAATTTCTTTTTTTTGTTTTTATTTATTTTATTTTTTTAACTAAGAAGTAATGGTACTTTCGACTTTATGTTAACAGTTTCAATATCTTTCAATTGAAACAGCCCTTATAAAGTGGGGTGAAATGTCAGCAAATAAATAGTTGTTAACTATATTTTGTTTCTGGAAGAATATTGATTGACCGTGTGTAAAGATGAAAGGAATATGGTCCGTGTGCGGTTAAAAAAACTCAAATAGTTGAAATATACTATTTTAATGAGCCAAAAAATAGTATATTTCTACTATTTGAGTTTTTTGAGGCTCATTAAAATAGTATATTTCTACTATTTGAGTTTTTTTGACCGCACCCGGACCATATTCCTTTTATATTTTGTTTCCTTTTGACAGCACCCACAACCGTCTTCTTCATCATTGGAAAAAATACAGTCAATCATTTATACATATATAATAACTAAAAATTCTTGTCTTATTGTCTAATCAGATATTTAATTTAAAATATACACAAATATATAATGACAAATTAAATTTCTTATGTGCAGTAAATCAATTCTACCCGAAAGCCATTTACTTGCTTGAAACGAAAATAATAAAAACATATTTTTTCCCTTTTACTCACTCCGCCTTTGGTTTTAATGTATGTTAATTTTTTTACCTATACTCATATCGTATAGTGATGAAGAACAACCATTGTCTGGTACTCAATGCTCCATTAAACATTTAAGAAGTTTGATTTGAGTGTTATTGTGAATGATAATTATGAATTGAACTGTTTGGATTTTTTTTTTTGTGATATTATCTATTTATTTTTATCTTAAGCCTCATTTGTATATGTCCTGTTCTTCGTTAGAATTTAAAAATCAGAATTAATTTTTCATATTTTTTGTAACAAACGGAAAATAAAATTTCTGATCTGAAAGTGTATTTTTTTTAATTTTGTTTTTTTAGTATATATTAACCTGTAATTTTTTATATCAATATTTTATCTAGTTAATTAAGATTGTTGAAAATAAATTTGTTGTTGAGGAAATACTTTGACAGTATTTTATAATTTTTTTTTTTGTTTTTTAAATGTATTATTGGAGCTTTAAGTATTCGATCTCATGTATGGCTTTCGAATATTATTAGCCAAAGAATAATTTGACTGAGTATATTAGTATGAGATTTAAACAAGTCTAGGTTATATATGTTAATGTTGTTTAACTTTTAAATAATGTGGTAAAAATGAACAATTGTTTTCTTTTCTTTTTTTTTTTTTATCATTATTACATCTGTAACAGATGGGCAAAAAATAGCTATAGCTAAAACTAATAGATAAAGTTGCCATGGATACGACCCTTTTTCATGAATGAACCATTGATAAATAATTATCGTATCCATGGCAATTTTAGCTATTAGTTTCATAGTTGCCAAACTCTGATCTGTAATTCAGCCTCATAGCAACTATAATAGAATAATGGATACTCTGATATTTTTTTTAACTATACTTAACTTTACATTCCATTAATTATTTTGTATGTCGTAAACATTATCAAAATAAAATGTTCTTTGAAATGGATAATGGAGGATTGTAATTTTTTTTCTTCCCTTTTTAATTTATCATAAATCATACATTAAGGGTATTTATTAAAAGTTTTAACATGTTAAATTTTATAAATATAGGTGACCATATTGAGATATGTGAGCAACCAAATTTAAAGTCTATTTTATATGTTAAATGTAAAGGATATCCTTGTGGACTTTCTTGGAAACTATCCAAAATTAAAGTCACTTTCAGTTTTTTTTTTATTATTATGGTCTGATATTATTGTCAATCTGTTTACATTGAGCCTGTACACATCACAAAATTCAAATTGTGGTTTATTTTTATCTTTGATTTTTTTCAAAGTACAATGCTCACTTGTACAATGTGGTTCCTGGTTGAATTTATTTTATATTTTTTAACAAAGAATACGCAATGTTATAAAAGCAGAATTCCGTTAATGATTATGAACTTTGTGAATCTCTAAATTTCCATTTATAAAACAAAAAACCTATTAGTTGTAACAAAACCTTCCATGTAGTCTCTACGTTCCATGTACTATTCTACGTTTCAGCCATTCCGGCCATTTTCAAGGATCTTATTCATACTATCACAGCCTAACATTAGTTATCACATGATTGCCATACATTATGTTTGTTTTACTGTAAACTGATCTACTGCTGTGACTAGTATTTCTCTGGTTTGACCTCACATTGCCGTCTAATAGTGAATTTGTTTAGCGGGTCACTGGGGGATCTGAGAGGGGGAATTTGGGAGAGTGAATTTGTCAATCAAATGAAATAAAAATTGTGAAATGGAATAGACAAGAAAGGGAAAGAAAAAAAGGAATAAATTGAAATATTTGTATTTAGTGTGTAGACTGAAATTGATTGTAAAAGAAAACTGTGGGGGAAAAAAAAAATATTTTCTTTCTATTTTATTATACCATGTAAAAATATGTAATTTATTTATGTCCAATCATGGATTGATTAGTATGCTGTGTAATGTACCAACCCGATGTATTTGGGCAGCATGAATGAATAAAGTATTTCTCTCTCATCGATTATGTCATTAGAGATTTAAAACACAAACTACGAGCAACTAACCTATCAAAACTACAACATACAAAGTGGTGTAGCTCAGCTGGTCTGTTGAGTGACTTCATTCTCCATTTAGCAGATCAATTAACAGACTCTTTAACCATGTTAAATCTTATACCATTTTAACACGCTAAGAGAAGGTTTCCTTCCAGACCTGAAAAAGCATTTTTTGAACCTGGAAAAGAAAGGGAATTTTATAGAAAAAAATCAACAAATGTCAAAAAATTTTACAAGCTAAGGGAAATTAGAACAAATTTCTTATCAATAAGGATTATAAATTCACTATATGTATTAAGACTATATGTTTATGTATTTTTTTTTTTAACCTTCTTAATGTTTTGAGGTTATCTGGTAAATACAATTCAGGTTATTACATTGTAGTGAATAAGATAGGCACTGTAATGTTGTAGGGATTAGTTACGAATGGATCCGTAAAATGTTAATAAATATTGAACCGACAGGTAAAAATTCAAGGGGTCAACCAAAGCATAGGTGGGAAGATTGCATTGAGACTGATTTGGTAGATTTGGGTTTGGATAGGCATCATTGGGTAGATATTTGTAGCCAGCGATTGGTGGTATCAACATCAAACCTTCGGGTTCACTAAGCCTTTATTATTATATTATTATTATTATTATTATTATTAACCTTCTTAATGTCTTGGAATTTTTTCGATGGCCAGGAAGAGTCATTCAAGAGTTCCATTAAAAGGCTTTTGTATATGACCTGCATATAAATAATTTATACATTAATCTAATTGGCTAATACTTACAAAATTGTGATATTTAAGTTTAAATTACAATTTATTGCAATAATTGATATTTATAATTATGACTATATGGATTGTTCACATTGGCACAATGTTTTGATTATGTAGTAAGTGGAGGAATAGTTATTGTTTATAGGAAAGAACAGGTGAGGATTGACAAATAGAGGTGGGAAGAGAATTCGATAAGGAGGTTGCATGAATGATGATGGATTTACTGAACAATCTATTATATTTGAAGGCATATAATATAATCAATCAACTAAGATAGAATCCAATATTTAATGAATTGCTGAATGAATATATAGTGAAGAGATCAAGGATATAGTTAGATTTTTAATTTTAAAGACTTGAAAGAGAAAAATCCCAAGGAGGTATTGCTGCCTAAAATTAGGATAAAGCCATTTCAACTCTGTGCACCAACAGGAGACATGAGAGTGCCTGGGAAACTCAAAGATAAATATTACAAAGCAATTCATGGGTCTCGTCTCAAGCTCAGTAGATAACTGCCCATAGACAAAGTTATGGTAAATGAGAGAGAAGGAGCTGCCGGATATTCTGAGGAATGGAATCTTAGGAATTGTGTAAATACAGTTATGGATTTACATGAATCAGGAAAACATGATTATTCTAGGAGAGGTATTGATCGAATGTGAAGGTTTTTTAATTGAGTAGTAAGTGAATTAGAGGATTATTGAGGTAAAATAAGGGAGAGAATGTCATTTTAAAAACTGAAGAAATTAAAAGGAATGCATTTTTAATTCCAAAATACTAGGTTGACAATTATGAGATATATTTATGAAAAACACTATTGTAAGCATAAAATAAGTTAATAAATTTATTAATCAATGAAAAATATGGTACATTATTGTTAAGAATGTTTGTTAAAAGATTTAAATCAAATAAATTTTAAGCCATATAATAAATTTAAATTAAGTAATAAACAGAAAATTTTTTATTCAAAGATGACTTTTTATTTATTTATTTTTTTTAATTTTGGATATTATCCATTTAGAAATGAATATATAATGAAAAGTAAACGTTTAAAGATATGAAGTTATGACAAGCCTGAGCTCACTGTCACCATGGTAACTAGTGAACACTGCTACCATGGTAACCAGTCTGCACTGTTGTCTAGTGTTGTTGGTGTTTCTTCTAATATGATAACAAGGATTTTTAGGGGAAAGCTGGTTGTCATAGGTCTGTAGAATGTAAATATAATTTTTTTATTAATTTAATTTAATAAAATAATAATATTTAAATATTTCTTGCAATAATATACTTATTTTATTTTAGAAATGTAAAATATAATTTTGTTGGTTATAATTGAGTTGAACTAATGTTAGTTGTTGCATTATTTTGAATCTACTTTATAGTTAAAGTGATCATTTGTTTTAATGAATACTAGCCTCACTGTCAATACAATTATTTTTTAATTGATTTATTGGCAGGTAACAAGTTATACAGGGGAGAACAGTGTACCTTTGGTCAGTTTTTTCTATCCTTCGAAAATAACATTTACATTTCAAAATAAAGCATTATTTGTCATTGTTTGAAGATAATTTATTTTAAAAATATTTTTTATTCAAATTATGACTAAAAAACAACTTTTTTTTAATCATATTTTCATTTCATAAGTAAAAAAAGGTACAGGAAGATTGTTGATTGACCGTGTGTATAGATGAATAGAATATGATCCGGGTGCGGTCAAAAAAACTCAAATAGTAAATGGGTATACTATTTTTATTGAGCCAACGTTTCGCCCCACGTTGCAGGGCTTCGTCAGGGCTAAAAAACATACAAACACTTGACATAGTTACAAAAAAAAACATAAGTGGAAAATAACAGGGGTATACAATGAAAAGTAAAATTTAATAAGAAAAATTAAAGGTTGTAACCAGTAAATGAAAACGGTAATAGTAACAGACAGACAAGAGATAAAATAAGAGAAGAAATATTTAAAAAAGTACAAATTAAGAGATGAAAAAAGAATAAAATCAAATGAGACAGAATTCATACCTGTTTTGACGGAAGTCAAAGTCAGAGTGAGCCGTTTGTATTGGGAGGAGTGGGGATGGCAGTTTAACACGCCACATAATAACGGAAATAATTTTAAAGTAAATATTGTAAAAAAAAAATTTAAATTAGGTAAACAATAAATGGTAATAATATACATTATAGAGGGGGATAAGAGATATTTACAAAATTATAAAAAAAAAAAATTAAAATAAAAAAAAAGCCATAAATAGAAAAACAAAGAAGAAATAAAGTATAAAATAATGGGATACAATATCTGTTAGTGATTAAGAAAGACAATATACTAAATGAGTGGGGATACAGAGAAATGTAAATTATAATGGAAAATTAATAATAAAGTAATTAATATAAGTACACTTAAGAAGGTAACACATGAATATAAATTAAAAGATAAGATACATGAATATAAATGAAACAGGAAGGATAGTGAGTTTTTTTTACTATATTGTTTTGGGATACCCTTTTATACAATACAATTTTCTTGATACTAATCATATTTTACAAATTTCTCTATTTTACATTTTAGTAAAACAAACCAAAGGGGGGGGGTATATTATTGAGTTAAAATAAAATATATATCATTGATATATATTTACATTAATATATGTTCAGTTCTTTTGTGTTTACATCTATGGGTTGTAGTTTTAATGTAATTTCCTATTTCTGTGTTTAGAGGGTTTAATGAGTTGGGGTTATATTTATAATTTAACATTTTATACCCCTGTTATTTTACACTTATGTTTTTTCTTTTTTCCTTTTTGTAACTATAGTGTTTGTATCTTTTTTAGCCCTGACGAAGCCCTGTAACATGGGGCGAAACGTTGGCTCAATAAAATAGTATAATTCTACTATTTGAGTTTTTTTTTACCGCACCCGGACCATACTCCATTCATCTATACACACGGTCAATCAATAATCTTCCAGTAGGTTATATTTATATTTAAGTGTTTATATTTATATTTAATTCAGAGTGCATTTTAGATATTCTAGTGTAATATGGATAGTTAACATATTGTTAATTCTAAGGCATTTTTTTTTTAATACTTCTATTATTTTTAAAGTATTGGCCACTATAGCCGAGCGCTACCCTGAGCCAGAATGGATCCTTATATACACCGACGGGTCAGCTATAGGGGCAAATAAAAATGCGGGTGCAGGTGTCTATAGTAGCCTGTTCCAACTGTCAGCACCTGCTGGAGCAAACACTACCAATTTTACAATAATACTTACAAAATTGTGATATTTAAGTTGAAATTACAATTTATTGTAATAATTGATATTATGACTATATGGATTGTTCACATTGGCACAATGTTTTAATTATGTAGTAAGTGGAGGAACAGTTATTGTTTAAAGGAAAAGTACGGATGAGGATCGACAAATAGAGATGGGAAGAGAATTCCATAAGGAGGTTGCATGAATGATGATAGATTTACTGAACAAGCTATTCTATTTGAAGGCATATAATATAATCAATCGACTAGGATAGAAACCATTATTTAATAAATTTCTGAATGAATATATAGTGAAGAGATCAAAGATATAGGAAGATTTTTAATTTTAAAGACTTGGAAAAGAAAAACCCCAAGGAGGTATTGCTGCCTAAAAGTAGGATAAAGCCATTTCAACACTATACTTTTTACCCAGACTATACATTTTTATGTTGACACAGAAAACCAAATTTTCCCTGGTAATTATTTTTAAGGTGGTCCAAGGTACATATATGTCCTCTACTAGTCATCTTTTTTTATGACATTACTGTTTTGAAATTCTTTTCTTACTGTAGTATCCTTGAAAGTACCATTAAATGTACTTTTTATTGCTGAAATTTTTCCAAATCCATTTCTGATAAAAAAAAATTCAAGCTATCCGAATTTTAAAAGGTTTTAAGAATTTTGCTAATATAAAGGTGATATGGAATGTAATTTGGATCCATCTTATGACATCATTGCAAGATTATTTTCATTTCTAGGAGGTAATATTCCAAACTCCTTAATACCAATGAAAGTTTGCTCTAAGAAATCCCTGACTCACAAAGAAATTATAATTAAAAGGAAATATGTTTCTTTAAAAATATATAATTATTCATTTTTCTGTTTGGTGTGTTCTCTTGGAGAATCCTCTTCCATCTGCTAGGCTCTTCACAGATCCTCACTGAAGTTTCTCCTGTAGATCTGCCAGACCTTCCCCCTTCATCTTTTTTCAGAAGTAGTGAACTCTCTGGAGGAGGTCAATACGTAATCCTCTTTGCTGAGATCTGCACCACCTCATAAGATACCTTTCTGTATTACCTGGGCCTTGTTTCATAATAAAGTACAAACTAATATTATTAGTCTTGTAGATTTATCTTAATTCAATTACACAGACTTGTACAATAGTAACTTGTACTTTAGTATATTTTAATTCCTGTTATATCACTAATAGTTATCCCTATCATGAAAAAAATAAGTATTAGTATTGTTACCAAACTAGTTTCTACACTTGTACTATGAACTAATACTATTAGCTTTCATTATGAAACAGGGCCCTGGTAACTCGCTTTAGAGCCACTAGCTGGACTTTCACCAACTTGCTTTTCTGTCTGTGCGAGAAATTCTGACTCTATTATCAATTTTACCCCTCAAGAGAATGGTCTGGAATTATATCGGCAGAAAGTGCTGAAATTATTTCACCTGTGAATAGCTCATTTTGACTTGTTTCTTCCTCCCAGAAGATCTTCTCAATATGCCATTATAACTTTTTTTTGTTTAATTCAAGATTAGATAATATATTTTTTTTTTTCTAGGAGACCAAGGAGTTGGGAAAACAGCCTTGTTAAATATGTTTGTTTCTGATGGACGAGAATATCCAAAAAATTACTCAATGGTAAACATTAAGACACGTTTTCACAAAAATTTTCAGATCAGTATTAAAAACAGATACAACCTAAATGAGACCTATTCATTTATTGAAGAACTAAAAAATATTATTTGGCCTCACATGTACCTGTGCTTGCTTTTGTCAAGGTGGTTGTGTTATAGCTGACTCCAATAGATAATATTAGGTATTCTTGACCAGAAGGCCTTAACAATGCGTGTTCAATATTGGTAAGGTAGTGGATTAGAAGGTGAATCTTCGGGATCACCGAAAAATGAATGTTTAACTGCCCCTGGTGGGAATCGAACCCACAACATTCCGAACTGAGCGCACTGGGACCTGCGCTCTAACCCACACGTCCCTAGGTGGGAAGGGTACTTGAGTGACTATTGAAAGTAGAGATAATTTTTATAAGGAGTATCTGATAATGAAAGATTAATCAAAAGCTAATTTTAGTGGACCGTTATTATTAATTTTAACTGATAATGGACCAACTATTTTTGGTAGTTCACTTTAATTTCATGTTACAAGTTCTTGTAATTTATTTTGAGGAGACATTAGTCACAATATAAAAAAATTACTATTTAATTTTTTTTATTCCAAAAACAAAAAAAAAAAAAGATCTGTTTGCCTCATAAAATATCCATAGTTTTGCGAACAGCTTTAGAACTTTTGGAAAAATTAATTTTATTACAATACTTTCAGACATTTGCTCCGGAAGTTAGCATCAAGCTAGTACACATTCCTAATACAAACGATGCTGTGGAACTGATCATTTACGATTGCCCCGGAATTGATCTTTATTATGAACTATTGAATAAATTTGTGAGTTAAAAAGAAAATTATACTCTCCCATTATTTATTAAACAATATAATTTCTATTATGATTTATTGTTTTTATGTTATAATAGAAAGGGAAATATTGCTTGTGTTTAGTGGAATGGACCTGACTTATTGATGGTTGTATTTGACCTTACCAACAAGAATACTTTGGATTCTGTAGCCAATTGGATCAACTTGGCAAAGAAGGCTAAATGGCGTGGGAACGGTGGCATTCCGATAGCTCCAGTTCTACTCGGCAACAAAATTGACCTGGAGAATAGATTGGTCTGCCAAGGAGAGGAACCTGTACTCGTAGCAGATCGTTACAACATGAAATATTTCTTTGGATCTGTAGTAAGTTTAATTTTTGTTCCAATTCATGAGACCTTTTTTTCTCAAATTAGGAAATTAAGGTCCTCCTTAAATCCATGTCTCAAATAAATATCTTTAAAAATTTATAAATATAAAAATTACTTAATGAATATTTTCTAGTAATTAATGAGAACATAAAGTAAAAAAACAAGATAAAAACTATAAATGGAATTCAGTTTTTTATAGAGTATGTGATTATAAGAAACAATATAAACTCTTTATTTTCTTAAACTGGCCAATGTCCTCTAAAAATTAGTTCTTATCCATCAACCAGATCAAACTCTATATTATCATTTTAAAAATCATATGTAATATATTTATGCCTTATATTACTCCGATTGAAATACATATTATCATTTAATATTTAATCAATTGAGAATTATTTCCTAAATAGTCAATTTTTGCTAATTCAGGCATCATCACAACCGAAAAATATACATGCAGATTAGATATAAGCATATCTCTCATCAATAGTAAAAAAAAAAATACTAACCAATAATAGATTTTGAATATATCTATCAAACTGATTTTATTAACCTTAACACTATAACAGCTGTTCTATAGAATAAAGCAATATTAAGATCCTTCCCCGCTGAACCAGCCCCGATAATTCTCCTGGGAAGCGATGGCCCTATATCACTTTTGAAATATTAGCTTAAAAGAGGAAGAGGAGACTAAGATAGTTAAATTGAGCAATATTTAAAAAGCGCATGAAATTGAAAAACGGCGTGAAACCCTCCACTCCTGCCCTTCATGGTAGCCTTAATTATCTGACTTTTTAAACAGATAATTATAGCGAGTAGATTGGTCGATGGACGACTTGTCACAATCTCACAAGAGGAGATCAAAACTAAAAAAAAAGGCAATCCTTCCCCGCCGAAACCCACCCTACTAAAAACCCTTAGGAGCAACGGTCCTATATCACTTTTGAAATATTTGCTTAAAACGGGAAGAGGAGACTACAAGATAGTTTAATCAAGCAATATTTAAAAAGCGCCTGAAATTGAAAAACCGCATGACATATATTACAATGTTATTACAGTGTTTACGAGAGGTACAGCCCTCTTAACTCACCTTATCCCTTAATTACACCAAGTGAGTGTTGTTGTCAAAACTTATCTAATCCTTTCTCCTTTAGATGTTTGAACTGATAAAGCTAGCTCTGCCTGTGGAGCTTCTTATGAGTATGGACTGGATGTTCCATACTCAACTTCCTCCTCATTCACCTATAATGCGGTGTTAATAGTTGATTGTAGATTGATATGAGGAGATTGATGGTCAGCAAAGTTACACTTATAAGTAAGTTTTGTTGGAGGATTGTTGATTCACCTTACATAATATCTAAAAGAAAGATGATCCGGGTGCAGTAAAAAAAAACTCAAGCAGTAATTGAACTATGTAAGGTGAGCCAACGTTTTGTCTTTTTGACTTTATCAGGGCTAAAAAAGATACAAATAATAAAATAAGGTAACAAAATAGAATCTATTTGTTAAAATCTATAAAATAATATATATTTGTTACTAATATTAAATATTCTATTAAATAAAGTGATATGTTTACTAATAATATATCTATTGTATTGAATAATATATCTATTTGTTACATCATTTTGGTGTTTGTATCTTTTTTAGCCCTAATGAAGCCTTGCTTAATCAAAAGCTAATTTTAGTGGACCGTTATTATTAATTTTAACTGATAATGGACCAACTATTTTTGGTAGTTCACTTTAATTTCATGTTACAAGTTCTTGTAATTTATTTTGAGGAGACATTAGTCACAATATAAAAAAATTACTATTTAATTTTTTTTATTCCAAAAACAAAAAAAAAAAAAGATCTGTTTGCCTCATAAAATATCCATAGTTTTGCGAACAGCTTTAGAACTTTTGGAAAAATTAATTTTATTACAATACTTTCAGACATTTGCTCCGGAAGTTAGCATCAAGCTAGTACACATTCCTAATACAAACGATGCTGTGGAACTGATCATTTACGATTGCCCCGGAATTGATCTTTATTATGAACTATTGAATAAATTTGTGAGTTAAAAAGAAAATTATACTCTCCCATTATTTATTAAACAATATAATTTCTATTATGATTTATTGTTTTTATGTTATAATAGAAAGGGAAATATTGCTTGTGTTTAGTGGAATGGACCTGACTTATTGATGGTTGTATTTGACCTTACCAACAAGAATACTTTGGATTCTGTAGCCAATTGGATCAACTTGGCAAAGAAGGCTAAATGGCGTGGGAACGGTGGCATTCCGATAGCTCCAGTTCTACTCGGCAACAAAATTGACCTGGAGAATAGATTGGTCTGCCAAGGAGAGGAACCTGTACTCGTAGCAGATCGTTACAACATGAAATATTTCTTTGGATCTGTAGTAAGTTTAATTTTTGTTCCAATTCATGAGACCTTTTTTTCTCAAATTAGGAAATTAAGGTCCTCCTTAAATCCATGTCTCAAATAAATATCTTTAAAAATTTATAAATATAAAAATTACTTAATGAATATTTTCTAGTAATTAATGAGAACATAAAGTAAAAAAACAAGATAAAAACTATAAATGGAATTCAGTTTTTTATAGAGTATGTGATTATAAGAAACAATATAAACTCTTTATTTTCTTAAACTGGCCAATGTCCTCTAAAAATTAGTTCTTATCCATCAACCAGATCAAACTCTATATTATCATTTTAAAAATCATATGTAATATATTTATGCCTTATATTACTCCGATTGAAATACATATTATCATTTAATATTTAATCAATTGAGAATTATTTCCTAAATAGTCAATTTTTGCTAATTCAGGCATCATCACAACCGAAAAATATACATGCAGATTAGATATAAGCATATCTCTCATCAATAGTAAAAAAAAAAATACTAACCAATAATAGATTTTGAATATATCTATCAAACTGATTTTATTAACCTTAACACTATAACAGCTGTTCTATAGAATAAAGCAATATTAAGATCCTTCCCCGCTGAACCAGCCCCGATAATTCTCCTGGGAAGCGATGGCCCTATATCACTTTTGAAATATTAGCTTAAAAGAGGAAGAGGAGACTAAGATAGTTAAATTGAGCAATATTTAAAAAGCGCATGAAATTGAAAAACGGCGTGAAACCCTCCACTCCTGCCCTTCATGGTAGCCTTAATTATCTGACTTTTTAAACAGATAATTATAGCGAGTAGATTGGTCGATGGACGACTTGTCACAATCTCACAAGAGGAGATCAAAACTAAAAAAAAAGGCAATCCTTCCCCGCCGAAACCCACCCTACTAAAAACCCTTAGGAGCAACGGTCCTATATCACTTTTGAAATATTTGCTTAAAACGGGAAGAGGAGACTACAAGATAGTTTAATCAAGCAATATTTAAAAAGCGCCTGAAATTGAAAAACCGCATGACATATATTACAATGTTATTACAGTGTTTACGAGAGGTACAGCCCTCTTAACTCACCTTATCCCTTAATTACACCAAGTGAGTGTTGTTGTCAAAACTTATCTAATCCTTTCTCCTTTAGATGTTTGAACTGATAAAGCTAGCTCTGCCTGTGGAACTTCTTATGAGTATGGACTGGATGTTGACTGTTCCATGCTCAACCTCCACCTCGTTCACCTATAATGCGGTGTTAATAGTTGATTGTAGATTGATATGAGGAGATTGATGGTCAGCAAAGTTACACTTATAAGTAAGTTTTGTTGGAGGATTGTTGATTCACCTTACATAATATCTAAAAGAAAGATGATCCGGGTGCAGTCAAAGGAAATACTCAAATAATAATTAAACTATTTAATGTGAGCCAACGTTTTGTCTTTTTGACTTTATCAGGGCTAAAAAAGATACAAATAATAAAATAAGGTAACAAAATAGAATCTATTTGTTAAAATCTATAAAATAATATATATTTGTTACTAATATTAAATATTCTATTAAATAAAGTGATATGTTTACTAATAATATATCTATTGTATTGAATAATATATCTATTTGTTACATCATTTTGGTGTTTGTATCTTTTTTAGCCCTAATGAAGCCTTGCAAACCTTTGCTCACTTTAAACAGTTTCTTCGACCTTCTTTTTATCTACCCAGATCTTCCTTTTATATTTAAATAAGTTTTTTTATTTTTGTATCTTTGCTGACCACACCCCTGACCATCTTTTACTTAACTCCTGCAACTACTGGAGTATATGGGGACGCCAAACTTCTCCACCCCCCTCCTCTTAGCCAAATGCATGCACTCTCACCAGCGCATCTGTTATACGCATGCCATAGGTTGAGCTCAACTGTCATAGATGGTTTGCACCATCAAGGATTGGTCTGGGGCTGTTCTTTCATATGCCTGTATGGCTTTGAGGATTCCTTATTCTTTCCTACTCCCTTGTAATCTCAAGTCTACAATCCTCCACTTGTATGGGTAGTGCCCTTTGTCCAAAAATTCTTTCAATATCACTAGTAGTTCTTCTTCAATCTAGGAGACGCCTTTCTCCTCACAGATGGTAGAACCAGGTCAATTTCAAAATGTTCTACATTGTATAAAACACTTAACTTGTTTTTCCTATTTTTTTTATTAACACCACCTTTACTGCCCTCCTTAAATATACTGAGGGGAAAAAAAGATAAAACTAGCAGAGGTGTATAGTAGTGTAATCCTTAATTGGTGAAGAGTTCACTGGTCGGTTATTTAATAATATTTAAGAAACTTAAGTCTTTGTTTTGGAACTTTCCAACAATAACCTATAAATAGTTTTACCAAAAACTTTATAACAAATGTAATTTTTGTTTATAGAAGAACAACCAAGGTTTGGAAGACCCTTTCCAGTTTATTGCTGACTCTTTCTATAAGTATTCTTTGAAGAATTATTCAGAGGACAGCTGAACGGTTCAACGATTCAATTTTAAACTTTTTATGTAGTATCAGGGGTGCCTATCTTCCCAATTGCAGTGGTGCATGTACCCCTCACCCCCAAAATTGTATTCTTCCTCCTTATTTATATAGATCCATTTTTTACCATAATGGATCTATACACATATATAAATTTATATATAGTTTATGTGGAACAGGTTTAAGTCCCATAGTGTACTTTCATTTTTCTTGTTCCATAATCTGAAAGTCCCCTCAAATCGAAACCATACAAAAATATTATTCTCTCTGAAAAATTCATCACTCCATATGCCACTTCCTTACTATATATTTTATATGTAGGTAAGTGAAAGTAAAATTTGGGATTTAGCACCTTAGAGTAGAAAGAAAAAATACAAAAAACAAAAAAAAAATCAACAAACAAAATAAAATAATATTAAATCAAAATGTAACCTCTAGTAAATAAACCAATTGAAAAATACCAAAATATAATCGTCACGAAAGAGCAAATAATGTTAACATACATATTTACAAATTTTAAATGAATAAAAAGAATATCCAATTACAATAGTATAAAAAAAGAATATAATAGTTCTAATGAATGTGTAAAATAACAATGAAACTAAAATAAAATATTCTATAACTTTACTAATTTTGGCTGAAAAATATAACATTAATTTCATTTATTTTGGATCAGGAGGGTTCGGAAGTCAAGGAATTGACAGGATTAGAAGATGGGAAGGATATTGGAGTTACAAATGAAAGTAAAAATAGAATTTCATAAGGAGGAGTGAGTATCTGATAATGAAAGATTAATCAAAAGCTAATTTTCAGTGGACCGTTGTTATTAATTTAAACTGACAATGTAACAACTATTTTTGGTAGCTCACTGTATCTTTCTTGTTATTTATTCAGAAAATACATCGGTCACCTTCTGGGCACCCCTGTATAGTATAATCATGACTATACTTGTATTATGATCTGTAAATTCAATAAATTCTATTTGCAATTTTTATATTGTAAATTATTAACAAAGATTGTAGAAGATAATTTTTTTATAATTAATAAGTCCGCTTGATTTCGGCAACTAGAACTACCTTCGACCCTCTCTACCTTCTACCTAGACCTTCTTCTCTACCTGCGTCAGTGTCCAGGGCTCATCCTCTAGCACAGTCGTCCCTTTGTTCCTAACTTACTGAATAAGCATTGTCGAACACCTTCTGTAGAGTGGTTATCAGGCTTGTGAGCCACCTAAGACTAACCATCCTCACTCATCATAAGATAACCTCAACAACATAAAAAAACTTTAAATTTTTAAGCAGAAAAAATATTATAATATAAAATCCTCGTGACCTTATATTGTAAACTGTTTTTAGAGTTCTACTACTGGGTAGTTTCTCTACATCCTGTATCATATCATTATGTCATTATGATCAAATTTACTTGTTGTATTTTTTTTATACAGTTGTGAATATCAATAAATAAATAAATTAAAAAAAAAATAATATAAAATACACTGTACATGACTAAACAAAGTTTATTTCAGTGACTGATACAGTTATTCTCGTTTCTCAAAAACATTTTTCTTATTTACAAAATAACTTTTCTCAAAAGATTTTTTCTAATAAAACATTCAAATGGAAGTTTTTTTTTTTTTTTTGCTGAATATTTATGTTATTGGAATGTATTAAAGAAATTTCAAGGAAAAAAGTTATTATCTTTTCCATGATTTCTACTCCAATGTAAATAAAAACATGCTTATATTGAGGATGACTCACAGATTGTTTAGTTGTAGTAATTTGTCAATGTGCGATGCCTCATGATGGCTATTAATACCACTGCTGATAACAGATATCTAATGTTTATATTGAATTTAATATATTTACTTTTGAAATGTTAT